>NW_010358062.1:88838-101540 GCF_000414095.1 Morus notabilis | reverse complement strand
TTTTGGAATTTCCACATAAGAAAGTTGTGAAGTAAAGGCTAAGAAATTAGGAGACAACTTTTCATAGGAAATATAGTTAGACATGGGGTGCCTAGTGTAGGAACGAATGCCCTTCCGGGCAGCAATAAGGACATCAAGATCATTACAAGACTCAGGATTAGATTGAACTTTTAGGACGAACTCAGTTTGATTGTTACCTAGAATTTCGGACTGTTTAGGTTCCTCCCTTGGTTCGGATTCATGGTTGTGTAAAGAGATATGACCTTTTTCCTTTGAAGATTTTCTCCTTGAATAGGTTAGTATGTTGGTACCTGTTTTGGTCCCATTCTTTTCACTAGTGAGATTTAATTTGGGTGATGGCACTAGGGATGTCCAGTCCGAAATATTTTCAGCCCTTGTTTCATGTACAACCTAGTCTTGGTCAGAAAATTCTGGTACAAATTCGGATTCTAAAGTCTGATTTTCCTCATCCGGATTTGTACCAGATTTTGTAACAGTGGTTTCTAAATTCAAGTTTGAATCCGGGTTTATTTGAAAAACATCAAGAGTTTCATCATCCTCATCTTCCCTTTTTCTCCCCTAGATTTATTTTCAAAAAATGTTACATCCGTGGTGATAAACATTTTTTTGGAAATAAGATCATAGCATTTATATCCTTTTTGAGTCGGGGCATATCCCACAAAGACACATTTTCTAGCCCTAGGATCAAGTTTCCCTCGATTATGCTCATGATTATGTGTAAAAACAATACATCCAAAGATTTTCATAGGAAGTGTAGAGGTAAGTTTGGATGTAGGGTAATTAGTTTCGAAAATATTTAATGGTGTTTGAAAACGTAGAACCCTAGAAGGCATCCGATTTATTAAATAAGTGGCTGTCAAAATGGCTTCTCCCCAAAGATACTTAGGGACATTACTTTTAAATAGTAAGGCCCTTGCAACTTCTAAAAGGTGTTGGTTTTTTCGTTCAGCTACACCATTCTGTTGAGGAGTATCATTACAAGAACTCTGATGAACAATACCTTTTTCCAAGAAAAAAGATCCTAAAATTTTATTGAAATATTCTTTCCCATTATCCGTTCGTAAAATTTGAATCTTTGTTTGAAATTGAGTTAAAACCATGGAGTAAAAATTTTTAAACACATTTTCAACTTCAGACTTATCTCTCAACAAATATACCCAGCTTACTCTAGTGTGATCATCTATGAACGTGACAAACCACCTTTTTCCCGAGGGTGTTAAAATCCTAGAAGGTCCCCAAACATCACTATGGACGAGCACAAAAGGTTTTAAGGGTTGATAGGGTTGTAAGGGAAAAGTAGAACGATGATGCTTAGCCAATTCACATACTTCACATTGAAACAAAGATGGATTTTTATTTCTAAACAAAACTGGAAATAATCTTTTTAAATAATAAAAATTCGGATGGCCTAGTCTATAGTGCCATAACATTATTTCTTCATCACTAGTAATAGAGACAGTTCCATAACATGTACTTTGTACTGGCCTTTTTGAACTTGGTCCATTTTCAAAGAAATAAAGTCATCCAATTTCTCTAGCACTGCCAATCATCCTCCCCGTGGTTAGTTCCTGAAACTCATAATAAGATTGAAAAAAGTTAACTTGGCACTTAAGGTCACTGGTTATTTTACTAATGGATAATAAGTTGCATGAGAGATTAGGAACATGAAGAACATTTTGGAAGGTAAGAGGAGAGATAACAATTGACCCTGTTCCAGCTATTACTGACAATGACCCATCTGCAATTTTAATTTTCTTATTGCCCTGCTCAAGGGTTATACGATGAAAATAATTTTGAAGAGCCGGTCATATGATCGGTTTCACCTGAGTCAATAATCCATGAATGAGATGGATTAAATTTTTCACAAGAAAAGGCTATGGTAAGATAGTTACCCTTTTGGGCCAAAGAGCATGAAGAGTTTACTGAGAATTGTGGAGATTGAAATAGCTTGTACATGTGGTTTAGTTGTTCCTTGGTGAAGGGAGATGCCTCTGAGGTGATTTGCTGCCCTTGAGAGTCTTTATTGACGGTTTGTAAGGCTCTATTTTCTCCTCCGTTTCTCCTCTTTTGACTCTGAGGTGGTTTCCCATGGAGTTTCCAGCAAGTCTCTTTGGTATGCTATGGTTTTTTGTAGTGGTCACACCAGGGCTTCTTGTTAGTTTACCAATTCATCCCAAAAGCTTAAGCTGTTAGGAGGTGGGCCAATAATAGTTTTATACTTTAACACTCCCCCTCACGTGTGGGCTAGATAATGGGCAATCGTGTGGGTAAATTAATTGAGAAGCCCAACACGTGAATATTTAAGCTCCGGATATATTAAAGACCCAACACATGATGATAAATGAGGATAAATAGTGCAATTACAGGGGTTTGAACTCAGGACATCCCGCTCTGATACCATGTTAGTTTACCAATCCATCCCAAAAGCTTAAGCTTTTGGGATGGATTGGTAAACTAACACTTCTTCTTCTTTTCTCCATCTGAGTCACTTCCTTTTGACACTAAAGCCGAACTCTCAACCTCAGGACTATTTTTAGGTTCAAAAGTCTTCAGCATTACTTTGCGCTTGGTTTCCTCTCTTCTTACTTCAATGAAAACTTCCCTGATGGAAGGCAGTGGTTTCCTTCCTAGGATTCGGCCTCGTATTCCATCTAATTCCTCGTTAAGACCTGCAAAAACACATATGCTCGATCATTCTCCTCTCTTTTCTTATGGCGAACACTGTCAGTTGGCCAGTCCCATCCATCTTCATAGCAAAGATCCAATTCCTGCCAAAGTGGTACAATCTCATTATAATAAGATGTAACGTCGCGGTCTCCTTGTTTGGACTTCCAAAGCTTCGTTTTCAATTCAAAAATTTGGGATGAATTTTCCACACCCGAATACATGTCACGGACTGCTTCCCAGGCATCTATAGCTGTGGGCAGGAATAGATGTGGCTTTCTAATGGCTGGTTCCATGGAATTGATGAGCCACGCAATCGTCAAGGAGTTCTCTGACCTCCATGTTTTCAGGTTCGGATCCCCTGCCGTTGGTTGCTTCACATCGCCGGTTAAATAGCCGAGTTTTCCTCTGCCGTCAATGGCCAGTTTAATGGACTGAGCCCACTCCAAATAATTATTGCCATTCAGCTTATGGACAGTCAATTGGAGAGAAAAGTTTGAAGATAGGTACTCTACTTTGCTGGCTGATACTGTGGATTCCAATTGGGTCCTTTCGGTGGTAGAGGATGAGTCACCGCTAGAGGAGGTATTCCTTCCAGTCATCGCTATTTTGTGTAATCCATAGGGAGGTTTAGGTTTTGAGCCGTGGCTATGATACTATAACAATTTTGAGAAGAATAATCAATATTGCTTATTTTATTAAAGAGTACGTGAATATATATAGGAAGTAAGGAAAGCTACTGATAAGCCATAAACTAGGAAACTAATTATCCCTTCTAAAAGGTAAGATAAACTAATAAGATAAGCTATAAGATTTGAATATTAATTCAAATCTCTTATTAAAAGATAAAACTCCTAATAATTATCCCTAATAAAATAGAAGATAAAATCTATCATAATCGACACATATTAAGAGAGATTAGAATTGGGTTCTTTTAAGGATTAAAATCCCTTATCCAATCCATCCCTCATACCAAGCAGCCATATGTCCCAAAATCCTTGCAGTTCTCTTCTCAACATATCCCTCCTTCCATTCTCTCTCCTACCAAACAAGCTCTTAAAGCCCATGGCTGATGTTTGTCACCATTGTTACCAAGCCCAAGTGTGTATTTCCAAATAAGTGGTCATTTTATAAAGCAATGCCAAAGAGTAGAACATTCAAATTCGTTTCTACGGTATTGTGAGCCTTATGTTACTGCATTATAGGTTTTACATATAGACTTGTCTACTGAAGGAGAGTTGTGACTCGGGCATGCTTCAAATGTGTAAGTAAATAATCAGGTTCCAAGAGGATTTAAGACTCTAAAATCGTTGTTAAATTTTCTATACAATATCCAATTTATGTCAGAGTCACTTGTTATGCTAGCATTCCTGGACATGCCTGCAGGAATTTCGTTAACAAACTACCTTGTTTCTTTCGCGCAGGTCAAACCATCTCTGGTGGAAAAGTTTTAATTGAGGTTTATTTTTTTGGGGTGCACGTTCATACAGAAACACGCAAGCTTAGTGAGGAGATTTCCTGTCCTATTAAAGCTGGAGACTTTGTGCTTTCCCACACCCAAACTTTACCTGGATTCACTCCACCTGTAAGTTCCACTATACAAGACTAATACTTAATGTGCTTCATACTCTCCAGCTTTCCCACACCCAAACTTTACCTGGATTCACTCCACCTGTAAGTTCCACTATACAAGACTAATACTTAATGTGCTTCATACTAAATCCTTTCGTCGATTTTCGCATCATTTAATCACGTCTATTGTATAGTTGTATTTACTTTCATATTGAAACTTCCTATACAAGTACTACTTGTTTGCAAGTAGAAACATTTAGATACTTTAAGGTTTTATTTAGTAGTGGTTGATCATTTTGTAGCTACAACTTATGAATTTCGATGCCTTTCACTATCCTGCCATTTTAAATATTTTGGCTGCATATTTCTTCTTTCCTAGCGATAATTTAACTTAGCTACTAATCTTTTTGAGCTATTTTTTCTTGTTTATGCTTGAATAGTCCATCTTCAAACTCTTAATGTATTGAATTTATGCCAATGGTTTGTATTACATGCCTTTCTGTCCAAATTATGTGAATCACTTGGGTTTTACAAATTGTGCTATGATTAGTAGAGTAGAAAAGTGAAAGGAATGGAATTATTGGAGGAATTTTAGAGTGAAAAGGAGTATATTGAGTAGTTTGGTAGAGAGGAAATTGGGAAGAAAAGAAGTCAAAAATCTGTGGCCCACCATTTTTGAATCCTTTCAATTTTGAGAAGTTGGAGGAGAATATGTTGCCAAAAAAAAAAAAAAAGTAAAAATAAAAATAAAAAAAAACCAAAGGTATAAAATAACTCGCCCTTAATTACACCTCATTCAATCACTTTATACTAGGGTTGTGTTGCATTTAGCTATGTAACGTATAGACAGCTTTGCTTTATTGATAGGGTCGTGTTTTATTTTCAATTTCGATTTTCACAGCTGAACCTGAAGAAAACTGGATGCGAATTGAACTAAAAATTCTATTGTCTTATTGGGATACTTAAAATTTAGAATCAAATCTAGTTTTTAAGCGGATTTGCATGCATTGCTAAATGCTAATAGAACAAGGATATAATAGCGTATTTCCTCCTTTAGTCCTTTTATCAGCATCACAATGTGACAGTTTCAGTTGATGCATATCTTTCTTCTATAATGCAGTTTGCTCTGGTATATAAAAATAACTCGACCATTTGCTTTTATCTGTAGGGTTCATACACACTTAAAATGACAATGGTGGATGACAAAGATCGATTGTTGTCTTGCATCAAATTCGATTTCAAAATCCACTTTGGAACTTCGGTCTCTGATAATTAAGTGCCTAAGAACCAAACTCCACGTACTGTTTCCAAGTAGCGTGCCACTTGGTGAGGAGAATTGGTTTCTAGTGTTTAGTGGTGCATCATGTGGCCAACTGTTAAACAAGTTGAGATGTTAATAAATAAATAGATATAGGCTCATGACAAGCGAGCCAAAAGGATATCTGAATGGTACTTGTTGCTTTTTTGTTTCTTCGCCAGTTTTTTCTGTCATGTTTGTTGCCTTTGGTTTGTATTGATGCCGTACTGTGCTTTGCAGATTGCACACCGGTGCAGCATTAGTAGTTTGTACTTTGTAAACTAGAAATAGTGATTTCAAGATAGACTCCTATGGAGCAATTATTCTGTAGACTAATTCTTATTCATTGTTTAACCGTTTCAAACAATCCCAAATTCACCATACAACTGCAGGATAACCCCAAGGCTTTGCAGGGTTTCTTCTACAAAATGGGGCCCTCCCTCACCAGGCCTGCAGGGTTCATAAAACTCCTCTTACTGCAGGACGCGTACCTAGCATCAATGAGTTGGCGCAACAACAATTAGGTTTGTTACTCGGTAGCCTTGATTAGAGTTCTGTTTGCCTAATGGATTGTAGGGTGTCAAGACTCATGGGTTGTTTGAGTGAAATTGATTCCATCATTCGAGTATAATTGAGTCCGTTTAGTTCGCTGATTCGAGTTTTTAATTCGAATTGAGATGTCTTTATGTGAGAGCTTTTTACTGTAATAAAAAAGTTAAATGTGATTGTTTTTAAAAGTTTTTTACTGTAGCAAAACTCGAATCTCAAATTTTAAACTCGAATCGGTAAAATGAACGGGATAATCAGGTTCTTTCTGTTTTATAGGTTTGTTACGATGGGATGAGGATAGGATTGCACCAAAATGTTTTTAAATGGTAAAAACAAAAAAAATCTTCAATTCACAATATTACTCTTTTTGCACCACAGCTCCGTCTTAAATGACAAAGGTCGTGAAGCTAATGCCAACTCTACCCCTACTAAAACTGGAGAGAGCATCTTAAATGACAAGTTTTAAGACAAAAGTGATGAAACTAATGCCGTGAAAATTTGTGTATTAAATAAAATTTTATGATATAAAAGTATATCATTTCAAAATGTTTAGTACAATAAACACTTCAAAATGTATTGTATACTATTTCTATAAAAGCAAAAATGCAGGTTATAAAATGATTAATAACCCTAAATAAAATCAAAGGATTAATACTTCATAATAGTCCGCAAGATCAGGAGTAGCATAAGTTGTTACAATGAAATATATCAAGTACCAAGTATTAAACAAAATAACCAAATCATAGGCTTAAAGAATTGGATCTCTCTTCACAAGTTGTGTGTAAAACATAGTAAATGTCCAAAAGATGAGAAATAGCGATAATGCAACTCAAGCGGTCCATATGGCATTCTGCTAACATCCGAATCTGAGAAGAGATCCTAAGTCTAATTTAACCAGAGCATCATGCTATTGTCAGTAAGATATCCTAACTAATAATAACATGAGTTTCAACAGCTAACTTGAGATGCCTTTGGCTCATGAGGCGTCTTCTCTTCGTGATGGATCGAATAAGCAGTCGTCGGTCTTGACCCATCTTGGGATTCTTTGAGGTTGCCATCTTTTTCAAGAGATGCTTTCTCATTATGCACTGGTTCTCGTGCTTCTGTCTCCGCAGGCTGCTTTTCAGCGCCTTCCTTGCCGTCATCTAGATCTTGTGTCGGCAGTGAGACACTCTCAATCTTTTCCTCTGAATTTGAAATTGCTTTCTCATCAGCTCTCTCATATTCCAGTTCCAATGGAGCTCCAGCTTCTTTTTGCTGTTCAATTTCCTCCTTATTAGCCACCGATTCCGCTGTTAAGTTATTAGCAACCTGTTCATCCTTTCCATCAGTAGTCTTATTATCAATTATTTGATCCTCAGCTATCTCATCTCCTTTAACATCTTTTCCCTCAGATTTTGGATCTGTTTCAGTGTTCTTGTCATCGGACACTGCAGTAACAGCATCTTCAAAAGACCCCTCTCCTTTGCTAACATCCTTTGCATCTTCGTCTTTCATTTCCACGTCCCCACTAGCCTTGTTTTCTTCCTTGACATCATCTTTTTCTTTAACAGCCTCATCCTCACCATCAGCATCATCTTCAACTTTTCCCGAGCTTGATTTATTTTGCCTTTTCCTGGGAGACTCACTTTCTGGTGACTCCGTTGCTTTTGATTTGTCACTCAGTCTTCTAGAACGCCTTGGAGTTTCACCTGTTGCAGAGGTTACAACATTTTTCACTTGATAAAGACCTTTTCTCATTTCAAAAGAGTACACACACATAAGAGTAGAAAAGAGACAAGCCTGTGCTCCAATCAAATTCAGAACTCGAGGGGCCTCCAGGATGAGATTTGAGATACAGATCCAGCTGTCTCTTGCTCTTGAACTCCTCCCCTGTAGGAGAAATAAATACTATCGCATTTCTCTTGGGTGTGCCACTCTTTTTCGGCAAGATCTGAAGCACAAGAAAAACAAAAATTACAAAGTCGAACAACTACTAAGAAATAACACAACATTTTATTGCTAAAATAACAATTAACAATGAAACATACGAAATCCGTCAGGTATAAGTGAGCTTTCATTTCTGTTTCAACAACCTTTCACTATAATCTCCCTCTTCTTTCTTTTTCCTTATTTTTCATTCTTTCAGAGAGCATTTACTACATTAGCCATCATTTCACTTCACTCTAGGAATTCTGTCATAATATATCAGATACTCGCATAGAAAGAAATATTTTACAAATGCAAACACTATTGTGCTACTTGAAGAAATTTGCCAGGACGCAAGGAGAAGTGGAGTGCATACAACATGCAAGTTACAATATCCGAGCAAATTTAAAGAAACTGCCTGCAAATGGCACCGCAATATTTACTGTGAACTCCCACTTTTTCAGTTGGAAAGTAAGAAGGAAATAACTTCATTCAGTCAAAAGTCAATAAGCATTAGGTCCAAGTCAAGTTTACATTAGCAAAAGCAAGAAACCAAAAGAATTAGCTGACCAGACACAATGAAGCCACAATCAGATATCATGAACCAGTTGATGCATTATGCATAAGCACGAGTCCTTTTTTTCTTCTTATTGTTTTTGCCATTGACAGTTCCCTAATTTTTTATTCACCTGAAATCTGTGCTCCTAACAGATAATCCAGTATTGGATTTGCATTATCATTATGAAATTTAGAATTTTTGTTGTTGCAACCTCTAACTACAAATGTTGCATTACAATAACTCTAATTGGTCAACCAACAAAATATGAAGCCTTTATGACAGGTGTTCTGGCCTTAGAAAAGATCCAGTTAGTGCTCACCATCTTTATGTCGTCGTTGTTTTTTTTTTTAATTAATTAATTAATTTTGAACAAAGAGCACCAAAATGGATTATTATCAACATTTCGGGTCATGCGTCAAAGAAAAACCTTGCACCAAGCTGGAATTGTTTTTTTTTTTTTTTTAACATAGAATAATTATCTTACAAATAATATCGACGACGAAACTAAACAAAGAGTGTACTAAGAAGACAGAAAGAAATGGCACTAAAGAACAGAAAATGAGAACACAAATGTTTTTCTCAATACGTAGAACAAGAAAGTGAAAATTAAAATAAATAAATAAATAAAAAAGAAAGAAAGATAATTCCCTCTTTCAAGTTGCATGGCAAATCATATATATGGGTCAAAGTCCCTAAAAACAAATAAAGAAGCCATGAGGGCAAAATAGATTGAGGTTAAATGTATTCTTATGTTTCCTAGTTCCTACAAATAAATATTGGTATTGATGAAGTTAGGAAGTCTGTGTACTACATTGCAGAATACAGAAAATTAGAAGCCTTCGAACAAGTTGCAAAAGGTCAACAATTATGCAAGTTGACTTGCAGTATTTATGAATTACCAATTAAACGAAACAGATAAAAGGAATAATGGTACATTTCTTAAGCCAATATATATTCAAAACCACCAAAAATGAAACATAAACAATAAAGTTTTGAGACTAATTACCTATTGACGCAATAAATCATAATTTCTTCCACCGTAATTTTAAAATAAATCACACTCGCCGTGCTACTACGTTTACGTATAGAATATTAACATTACGTCATTACAAGAGGAAAAAGAAACGATCAATAGGACAATCGTAATTACTATGTAAGATTCATAATAAATAAAAGAAAGTACATTAATTTAGGGCCCGTTTAGTTTGTTTATTCGAGTTTTTAATTTGAGTTAAAGATGTGACTTTATGTGAGTGCTTTTTACTGTAGTAAAAACAAAATTAAATGTGACTGTTTCTGAGAATTTTTTACTGTAACAAAACTTAAATTCTAAACTGCGAAATAAACGGGACCTTAACTCAATGGCAATAGCGAATCATAAAAAGCCTATTTCGAGAACAATTAATTCGAATTAAATCTTAACACAAAAGTAATAATCCACCTCCTAATCCGAGTGCAAATACATAAATCATCAATCACACCGCGTAATTCATAACAAAAACTTCAAAAACAGAACGAATTCATTACATCAAGAACCTAACAAATTCCACAAAATCCGCGAACAGCGACTAAAGAAAGCATAAAAAACTAAAATTTAACACTATAAATTAACGAACAAGGAAAAAGGAAAAGCAATTAAGGCTAATTAATCGAAAACGGGAAATCAAAGAGTGGGAGTAAGAGAAAGCGAACCGTCTTCTTCCAGCCCTCAGGAGCTGAGAGCTCGGCCGGAGCTTTGCCGTCGTCTCTGTTCTCCGCCGATGACGCCATTTTTTTCGAGCTCTTCAGTCTTCGAATTCCCGCTCTCTCTCTCTCCAGGAAAATTACAAAAGCACGAAAGAGGACAATTGCACGCGAAAATTAGAGAGAAATTGGGAGATTTATGCGTCTTCTATATACTGCGGGTATTCTCGGGAAATGAAAGGATGCGTGGACGGACTCTACTGGCGGACACCACGTGACAGATGTTAACTGGATTTGAACGTTGGGATTGAGTCCGGGAATTAACTTTAAAAACCGTTTTGGATAAGGTGTTGGAATCCGCCTGCACGTGCTTTTGGTTATTATATGAGAATCTTCTATTAGATTTTTAATGCATATAAAATCCATTATTGGTTTGGTAAACACGGGATATTTTTGAAAAATTCTACCTGAGTAACTCTCTCTCTCTTTTTTTTGGGTTGAAAAAAACTAGAAATACCACTTAAACCGATAAAACATATTATTTAGAGATAAAATTATTTTATAGTAAAATATCTCGTTGACACTATGTTTTTTTAATAGTAGTATTAAGACGGTACATTTACACATTTAGAGAAATATTCTTTTAGTATTCTGATATTAATTTTTAAGATATAAAATGTCAATTTTACTACTCTTACTAATTAACAGTAAACCAATAATTTTAAAAAAAAAATTAAAAATACTTTAAAACATTTTAAAATATTTTTAGAAAATATTTTTAAAGTCATTAGCTTCTATATAATTCATAATTAATAAAAAAGGCAGTTTGGGCATTGTATGGCCTAAAAATCAATTTTGGGATACTAAAAAACATTTATTTAAAAGTAAAGGAACATTTTTAATAGTATAACAGAGAGTACTAAAATGATTTTGGGGTTGTTCTCTTGTCTAAAAAACTCAAAAAAAAAAAATTCGAGTTCCAACTTTATTCAAGTTCATGTTCTTTTAAGTTTTAACTTTATTATTCAACTTCACTCAACTTTATTCAAGTTACAACTTCAACTCAAGTTATAACTCAAATTTAACTCAAAAACTACACTCAAGTTACACTCCAAAAGAACATGTCCTTTATCTCTATTATTTATGTTATTTCACTAAAAATAAACAATTATAATTTAATTAATAAAGAAAAAAATCATAATAATACCTAATTATTTAAAATTATGTAAATAATAGGTATGTAAAAAACTATGACAAAAATATATATATATATATATATTTTTTTTTTTGACATGATAGGATCCAATTACTATAATTTAGGAGAGATGAGGGTGGGCAAAATAATAGACTTAAAGCCGTATACTCCCGTAAACAAAAATTGTAGTAAATACGATTTTCAAGAAACTAAATTAAGTAGACGGTAAATTTAAAAATATTTGAAGTTAATGGAAGTAAAAAGATTTTTTTTATGTAAATTTTTAATTTATGACCAGTAAAATATTTTTTACCACCTAAATTTTTAATTTACTACTTTTCATTTTAAATAGTTTAAAAATATATTAATTACTTCAATTATTTAGTGTAAATATTCTATTTACTTTATTCTCCCTATTGTAAATGATCTTTTTTCTTTGTAAAAATTACAAATGATATTGTGCTATGACAATTTAATTAACAAATTAATTAAAACAATCCCCTCACAAGAATAAAAAAACAATTGAAACAAACTAAAAAAGAGGTCAATGAGAATCAGAATTTAGCATTTTCAAAATTTTAAAACGATGAAAGAGAACGAATCATGTGTTGTTCTTTGGAGTTCTCGGAGACGCGTCTTCATGAAGGAATAGTATACTCTCATGTTTGAGTTTTTTAAACAACCAATGTATTATTGCAAACTACATCCTCATCCTGCAAATGTAATGTTTAAGTTTCAATTTTATCCTTGGAACATTTTTTTAAGTATATAATAAAACAAATATGATCATTGTACCCTTTGCAAAAAGAGTTTTCTTTTAGTTAATTTGTAATTATCACAATTTTGTACCCCTCATATTTATTAATTTACTGTTTGCTGTCTTTCTTGTTGTGCTGGGATCTATCTATTCTTGTTGATTTTGTTTCGCATATATTTTATTAGTAATCTTTCATAACTAAAGATGCAAAAATAAATAAATAAATAAATAAATCTAAACAACGACAAATAAATAATAAGATAATATTATATACGAAAGAGAAAATAAAAAGGACAATTGAACTTGGAATTATTAATTTCTAAGGTTCTTTGTGTTTCACTTTCAAAGCTTTAAGAATTGTTTTGAAGAAATATCGGTTAGAGTTTTGCAAGGGCTTTTGAGAGGAAGTTAAGTATAGAGAAGATGATATTAAGATAGGGAAAAGGTGTTTAAGCATAATAATAATAATAATAATAGTAATAATAATAATAATAATA
>NW_010358062.1:63894-87312 GCF_000414095.1 Morus notabilis | reverse complement strand
AAAAAAAACGAGTAATCAAGAAAGATAAACAGTACTATAATTCGTTATCTGCAAGTATCATGATCCTATATCTAAAGTTTCTTTGTCACTTCCACATATTAAATATTGCTTCCGTTATATAAGGAGGGACCATATATGACGATAACGGAAAGCAAACTTTGAAATGACTTAACGCACGAAAAACTTCAAAAAGATGACCAGACTCATCTCCTTTTCCTTTCTCCCTTGCCTTATCCTAATCTTTTCAAAAAACTTTTTCAGTTAGAATTGGAGTTTGAACTATATAGCTATATAGCAAAGAGACTGATGATGATCTTCATATATATATATATATTCTCTATCTCTTTCTTCAGGCCACAAAATCTGGCAACAATTGAGCAACAAACCTCTTTCTGCTTTGCATGTCCATGTTGTCGTAATTACCAGTACTTTCTGACCCTGTTCCAATACTGTTGTCGAGTCTCGTTCCCGATGGATCGATAATATTCTGGTTAGAGAGAGAGTGGTTTTCGCAGTGTGGAAGACCGAGAGTGAGAGAAACACCATTTCCATGGAACCTCGGAGCTAACTGATGATGATGATGATCCGCCGATAAGTGAAACCTTCCTAAATCGCCAACCGGGTATGCACCGAATCCGACCGTGTTATACTTACGTTGCCTTTGATGATTCATCTGATCTCTACACATGTCCATATTGTCCATTGAGAGAATGCTACTCGGAGAGTTGAGTACTTCCGAAGTAGTAGGAGTAGTGGTACTCCTTTGTTTCTTTGGACTAATTGCTTGAATCTCCGTCGTTCCGAAATGGAAGGATCCGGGCATCGGAGACGTCGACAGTGGAGAATTCGGGAATTCTGTCGCAAAGTTTTGATCGGGTTTTGATGATTGGAAGGCATTCATCATGTCATGAACTTGAGATGTTGATGTTATATTAGCTGATGATGGTTCCTCGTTGGGTTCTGTTTTCTTTGTTTGGCCTGATTGAGAAGTAGAACCGTTATTTCGCTCTTGTTCTTTGGTCTCTTCCATGTACATTTCTTCAACCATTGGCTTCCACAGGCGAACTCGGGCATTTATGAACCAGTTCGAGACCTGTAAATTTCGGAAAACAATCATTTTTGTTTACTTGGGATATATATATTTCATAATTAGACATTAGTGGATATATAATAATCAGAATTATATTCATTCACGTTTCACGAGAGAAAAAAAAATTTTAAAAAGAGAAGATCATCTACGTACTTGGCTTCGAGTAAGCCCAGTTTGTTTAGCAAGTATGACTTTGTCTGCAGTCTTCGGGTAACTAAAATACAACATATGCAAGTAACATTACGGTTAAATACAACATAGCAAAAAACCAACTTATGGTTAAATAAACAAAGTAAATTATGGTAAAAGTATGATTTGCTAACAGAGCTAGCGGTACTGGTGTATACACATTGACCAAGACCTGATAGCACCTTTTGTACCATTTAATAACAAGCTAGTATCAATATTGCTTAAGTCAAAATTAAATTTAATTCGTGATAGAGTGGAACTTGTAATATCATGTAGCTAGCAACAACGTTATACAACATAAAAATACTGCCCTCATTTGATAGTAATAATATTGGTACATTCAATATAATTAGGATTAATTAATGATGAATAATGAGATCACCTTTCATTTCATATAGTATAAGATAACATGCTGATGCCAACCCAGACTCGGGCTGCGAAACACTAAACCAATCTCTATACATACTCATGGTACTTTGACAAGGTTAAATTTCAAAGTATATGCATGGTTCTACGTACATTATTACCATGTGGCAGGCATATGATCAATTGTTTTAAATTGCGATACTATGGCCGTGTTTGGAATTGATCCCCTTTTTGTTTTTTACGTTTTTTGAAAAAAAAATGAAAACGTTTTCAAAACGGCGTTTAGTGCAATAAAGACAAAAAATGAAAATGAAAACAATTTTTTGGTTTAGTGTAAAATGAGATAGAAATGAAAAACGACTTTTAGTCGTTTTTCATTTTTTGTTTTCGTTTTCTCCTCTCTCGAGCAGAGAGAGAGAGGGAGAGAAACATCAATGGTTTTTTTAATACTAAAAATAATCTCTTGATAAAACTATCAAACACATTTTCAAAAATGATTTATGTCTAAGATTGAAAATGTTTTCATTTTCATTTTCATACAAAAAATAAAATTATTTTAGAACGAGTTCCAAACGCTCCCTATTATTTTCGCTAGTCATCTTATAGTTGTTAATTTAAAAAAAAAAAGAAAAAAGATTTACGTACGGGTGAAGGAAGTGCTCAAAGAGCCATGCACGAAGAACCGAAACAGCGCGTTCCGGCAAGCCTCTCTGGGGCCTCCAAGCGTTGTGCTGAATCATTCCGAGCTGCTGCAAAGCCCTTTGCTGCCGAAGGTGGTGGTCGACGTACCTCAATCTCGAACCCTCAATCTTCACTCCCAAGCACTCTTCTTCTCCCAAGCTTTTGCTCGCGGCTTTGATTTGCGAAGAGATCGCGTCTTTTAGGCACCGGAATTGCTTGGATATGGTCTTTAGGCCAAGGGCAGTGTATGATTTGGCTGAGCCAAACCCTGCCGCTTCCTCGAACGTAGATATCACTACTTGCATTTGGTGGTGGTACTGCCTGTACCTTTGCTCTACCTTAATAATAACAAATGAGAAGAAGAAATTAGAAGAGACATATGCATAGATCAGTGTGTGTGTTACATGTAAAAATATAGTGTATGACATTATAATGAATCGGCAGAACCAAAAAAAAAAAAAAAATTATCTATTGCGATTCAATATTATTACACCTTTTTAAAATTATTTTTACACATGTAGCACCCCTTTATTATTACATGTTATAATATACACACACATATACATATATATGTATATATTACACACACACATATAGAAAGTTAGAACTTAGAAATAGGACAGCCTAATTAAGTTTGCATTCGAAAGAGATCAGATATATTGGCTTACGTAAAAATTTATAGTAACATCAGAACAGTTGATTGGTTGCATCGTAATAACCGCGGTAAAACTTCATGCAATTTTATTTTGCCTTTGAATTACAGTTTAAACTTTTTTTTTTTTTTTTAAATTTGTGGGTCTTGGCTTTTTTGTTATATAACCTATTCCGTGGGGAAAAAAATTCCCCAAGCCTCAGCAACAGACACAATGGTCACAAACCCCACCCACTATTGCTTTCCCCAACATATTATTACCTATATTATATTCCTCTTTTTAAAGCAAAGAATAGATAGTAATATTTATCGTGGATACCGGATATAATGAAAAAATGAACCATTTTATACTTCAGTTAACGTGCTCCTTTGTAAAAAAAAAAAATAATAATAATAATAATAATAAAAATAAAACAAAAATAATAATAAAATTGTAGCTCTCTTACTTAATGTAGAATAAAATTTAATGAATTAAAAAATGAAATTAAACTCAACTACACAAATTGGAAAGTCCGATATGACAACCAGAAATTTGATATAATCAAAAATATCGATCGATTAAAAAGTTAACTAGCTAGAAAACAAAAGGGAAAACGAGAAGGAATATGGAATAAATGATGATTACCTCGTCAAGCATTCTAGCAAGCTTTGCCTTTTTCACCTGAAGCTCTTGTCTTTGCGCCGTGGAAAGCTCAGCCCCTTGCTTAGAACAACTACTTTCACCGCCACTATTATAACTACCTCCGATTGCGGCCGCCGGAGTCGATTCTCTATCGATCTTAGCCGTTTTCTCTCTACCGCCGTCGGCCGAGTCGGTGGTGGCCGTCTTCACTCCCTTAGTCGACCCAACATTAACGACTTCATCAAGAAGCTCATGCGCAGCTTTCAAGTATTTAGAGCCCAGGAGCACACTTTGAGCACTATTTCCAATTCCATTTGATACCGCCGACGACATCGAATTCCCCGGAAAAGCTCGAATATCGTCGCAACTCGTCGGTGATATGCCCGGAACAACCTCGTTCTCTCCCGAAAGCGAGGTTGCGTAAGCCGTGCTCGTCTGCTGAGATGATGAAAGGCTCAACGACAGAGCCTGCTGTGTCGGCGACACCGCCTGTCTCCTAAACCCCATCGGGGAAACGACATCGACCGCCACTTGATCTGTCGGCGCCCATAAATTGTAGTGAAGCCGAGGAGGAGGAGCAGCGGCGACGCCAGAGATGCCATGGAAGGGTGGAATTTCGCCGTGATGGTCGGGCAAATTGTTGGATCCGGGGCCACTCGAGAGGACGGGGATGCCCGCCAAGTGTCGGCCCGGGTGGGTCGGGGCGGAGACGGCGGCGGCGGGGTTGAGGAGGAACATGCTGGCGACTGCAGCAGGTGGTGATTGTTGTTCTTGTTGGGTGTCAGAGTAGGTGGGTACGTAGTTATTTGGGTTCATGAGATAAAGTGTGTGCGTCAGGCCATCAGGGGTTTGGATTTCTGAACTCCCATGATGAAAGTACGTCGCCATGATTGATGATGATGATCTCTTCCTCTCTGAAACAATAAAGTCCCTCAGATAAAAACAGCTTTATCTAATTTCAGTCTCTGTATTATTGTACGGAGAACACCATTTTTTCCTTTGGTTCTGCAAATTCTCTCTCTCTCTCTCTGTTTTTTTTCCCTCTCAAGTACAAAAGTCTTCGATCAATCAAGACCCCCAATATTTTTGACTGCTTAATATTTTATTTTTTTTTCAACATTTTGCTGATCAGCAGTACTTCAACTAATATATACCTCTGAAGATCCTGAACAAGAAAAACAAAGAAAAATCAGAGAATTGAAAAGAGAGTAATTTATGATCTGATCAGCAAAATTCATATGAATCAAAACATGAAGAGCTAACCAGAGGAGATCGATCAGCAGAAGAGTAAGCTAGAAGTGTGTGGATCTGTTAGTTGTGAAAAATATATATACTTTATATAAGATGAAGAGAAATAGAGAATAATGAATATCCACAATTTTCAAAGAATTAGATCATGACAGAAGTAGAAAGAGGGACACAAGAGATCACACAAAAAACTTGGAAACAAAAGAAATAATAAAAAAATAAGAAAATAGCTTTCTAGTAGATCTCGACTTGCAGAGAGAAACTGTACCAATTAAAAATATTTGAATTACCCAAAAGAAGCAGGGTCAGCTGAACACACTGATGGAGCACATGATGTCAGTCAATCTAAATATATACATACATATATATATATATATATATAACTGTCTATAATCGGATGAGTTTAAATCTCTTTTAGGCCTTTGGGATCAGAGGAAGATTGATGGCTCTTGTCAGACTCAATCTCTGCAAAAACTCACCTAATGAAAATGATAATATATATGCACAAAAATATATAATAATATAAAAGAAAGATGGGCTTTAATAATTAATTACACAGCCTCACAATAAAAGAAGGTGCCCTTATCGTGAATTTCTTTCCTTTTTTTTTTTAATGTCATCGAAAAATTTGTAGATATAAAGTATTCAACAGTTTCAAATGATTCTTACGTAAAAACCCTTTTGTTGCCGTGCATATTACTTTCTTAATTGTCATACAATTGAAATCTTCTTTTTTTCTTTTTTAAGAAATAAGAAAAGAATTTAGTAGACTTACTTGTATATATATATATATATATATATGCATATGTATATAAACTTTGTTGCTGAAAACCTATAATATAAATATAAATTATATAGTGGAAAAGAAAAACAGTGAGGAGGTGGGGCAGGATATGTGAACAGTTGAAAAAACGAGGAAACGTCTATTTCCACCACAGAGGGAAGCTCAATAATAGAGTACGAATGAGTAATTAATAAGGTGCTGGGCAAGTCCCCCCTTGGCTTTTTGCAACTTTAAAATATCTCTTTCTCTTTCACTTTCTTTTTTTTTTCTTTTTCGATTTTTTTCTTTTTCGATTTTTATTATTAATTATCGTATGGGTTTCTCCAATTTTTGTGGTTGGAGATGCAAGTGTTGAAGATAAAGCATTTGAACCAGCCGGGGACACGCTTTGGAGCCGAACCACTAATGTCACACGAACCTCTAAGATGAATAAAAACAAATTGAATTGAAATTTCTTATAGTTACGATTCGTTTCGCGGGTTCGAGTTAAAAATTGAATTTATATGAGAAAAATTTTATTAAAAAAGTTGAATTTTAATTCTTGAGAAATCACATGAGCAGAAAAAAAAATGTTTTAGTGTGATTCGAATAGTGTAAAGAATGGGGACTTCTTTTTTTTTTCTTTTTTTTTTTTTTGGACGAGGCTTGTTCATGGGAAAGAACATTTACTGTATATAAATTCGGGGGCTAAATTAATGTAAATGATCATAAATCACATGTAAATCCAATCCATTTTTTTTTATTCCAATCTATAGTTTGCAATTGGCATGGGAGCTTTCTAATTGTATAAAAGTAATATTAATTTTTTTTTACCAATTCTAGAAAATGCTTTTTTTTTCTGAGGATTAGATCATATAGTAACATATAATATTATAATATGAGGCACGAGCAGTATAACTATCCACTAATGCCATAGATATCGGGTTCATTGGAATATAGTTGTGACATGTGTGTGTGTGAGAGAGATAGAGATAGATGATAAAGTTTTTATTAATGATAATTTGGTATAGCTATACATGCATCACGTAGCAGTATCGTTGCCAATAATTGTTCACAACTCTATGCACCAATTAAAGCGGTACTATTAACACCCCAATAAAACGTCACCTACCAATTGAATCGTGAGGAATTATTCAGCACACTGAGTATATCACGTCATATACACCTATTTAATGAGATTATATCATTTGGACATTTTTATTTGTGTCAATTTTTTATAAAACGTCACCTACCAATTGAATCGTGAGGAATTATTCAGCACACTGAGTGTATCACGTCATATACACCTATTTAATGAGATTATATCATTTAGACATTTTTATTTGTGTCAATTTTTTACTTTTATTTTTTTCTTTCTTAATAGATATTTGTATTGAATGATATAATTTCATTAGATAAATATACTACATAAATAATATGACGTGATACAATGTACTGAATAATTCGTCTCGAATCTTTTATCTGAACAGAAATGGTATTGGCCCGATTGTTGACTTGGTTATTACTTGTTCACCAATCACATCTTAGCAGGTGACCAGCAGTTAACTTTCAAATCCCCCTGCCAAACTGTTGTTAATCTTCCTGCTCTCTTTCCAACCATCATCTTTTTGCTTTGCTTTTAATTACAAAAGTTTCCAACAAGTAAAAAAGTAAAACAGGATTAAAAAAAATAAATAAATAAAAAAAAAAGCCAACTAGGACTTTGACAGAACTTAAAAGAAATAACAGTACTTTTTTAATCTCTTGCACTCAGCTCCCTCTAGGCGAAATAAAATCAACTTGGTTTTATTGACTTCGTTCATTTTATTAATTTAAATTTTTAATTTTTATAGTAAAATTTTTTTAAAAAATGTCACATTTAACTTTTTTTGTTACAGTGAAAAACTCTAAAAAAATGTCACATTTTAACTCGAATTGAAAATTTAAATCTGTAAAGTGAACGAAGTCATATTGTTAATTTACTAAAATTACCTTTTTACCGCATGAGGCCTAAGGAGCGTGAGATCTTGCAATCTTTGGTTGACGAATTGCTTCAGAAATAGCTCATTCAAGTGCCTGCACTTCTAGTCCCAAGAAAGATGAGTCGTCGCGGATGTATGTGTTAATAGCCACACCATCAACAAGATTACAATTTAAAGCTGCTTCCTATTCCACACTTGGAAAATTTTGTCTGGTGGGGTCCAAATTGTTTACATAATTTATACAAATATTAGGTTACTTCACTTAACATGTTGACCTTTTTAGATGGAGAATCGAGTATTTAGAAAGTCTTAATTCCGTCACAGTATTAAAGCCTAATTAGTTTAAATGAGCATATCGGTTCATTCAATACAAAATTGGTGACTCTATCTAGAGCACTATCTTGCGGAGAAAGTGTAAAATATGAAATAAACACAAGTCTCATATTGTTTACACACAAAAAGGAAACAAAACTTACAAGGACACTAGATCACTTCACTTTAACTGGTTGATTTTTTATGATGGAAGCCTAAGTCTTCTTACAAATTCCCTAAAATGGAGGGCCTATATGAAAGGAAAGTCACATCATTATGCGACTAATGAATGAGATTCTCAAATTGTTTATTAGTTTATTCGTTGTCGTCTACAATGTTTTGATTTTTAACAGGCCAACCGACGAATATCTCCCACCTACGAGCCATTCTAGACTCTTTGAGAAAATGTGAGTTTCTCTTCGATTTGTACTTTTCCTTGGTTTTTTCATTAGTGCTTCCGATGTGTCCACCGCCGAGAGTAAAGTAGAAGTTGTATAGCAATAGCCAACACCTAATAGCATTCATGAAGTTTGTAGCTTCCGCGGTCTTACAATTTTTTTTTTAGGCAATTCAATTGTTCGAAATTTCAGTTGTTTTGGCCGTGTTTAAAATTAACCCCGTTTTTATTTTTCACTTTTTTCGATAAAGAAAAAATGAAAACGTTTCCGAAACGGCGTTTGTCGCAATAAAGACAAGAAACGGAAATAAAAACAATTTTTTGGTTTAGTGTAAAATGAGAGAGAAATGAAAAACGACTTTTAGTCGTTTTTCATTTTTTGTTTTTGTTTTCTCATCTCTCGAGTAGAGAGAGAAAGAGAGATATTAATGAATTTTTTTACACTGAAAATAATATCTTGATAAAATTACCAAACGCATTTTTAAAAATGATTTATGTCTGAGATTGAAAACGTTTTCATTTTCATAAAAAAATAAAATCATTTTGAAACGAGTTCCAAACGCGCCTTTTATGTCCTCATAGCCGACCGTCTCAAGCGAAAGCATGTTCTCGTGGGGAGCAGAGCAAGTAATCTTTCAGTTGATCAGAGATATATAACATTTGACGTCATGAATTCTCAGCTACCAAATTAATATTTGGTAGCGAAATCGTGACATTTTGAGATTAAATTCGGTAGCATAAACTCGCCAACTTTTTGCTACTAAAATTTGATCTCAAAAAGTTATTTTTTGCGACCAAAAAAAAAAAAAAAAAAAAAATGGTAGCAAATTATTTCTTGTAGTGTACTGAGCTCCTGACAGTTACCAATGGTTTCACCATCCACAATGAGTTTTGTTCAAACGACAACAACTTTGTATTCCTCATTTGTCCCGTCAACTCATTTGTGAAGTGCATGTTATTTTTTCGACCCAAAATATTGTTATTTATAACCTCCTTTACCTATAAGTAAATAAAACAAAAATCAAATACTGAGCATGGAGATCATATACTTGTAAGTAGTTGTATTTCTTTTAAGTACTTGTAGCGGATTTATTCACGCCAAGATCTATGATATCATTTCAGCAAGATTGAATCAACATAAAGTTCATATTGTTGTTAATTCCTGTCCAAATTCTCAGTTTATATCGCAATCTAATCGGGTTAATATACTGCGTAATAGAAGGTTTATCGCGACATGCTATAACCAAATAGGTTATATATATAGGTTAACAATACCATATTACAAAAGCTTTAATTTGTTGATATGTACAACATATTATGGCAACTGCACTATATCATTCTTTGTTTGCGATACATTATCATTGAGAAAATGCAGTGAATATCAGTTTTTGTACATATATATTTGAAGTAAATAGTTTTTTTTTTTCTGAATATATACTGATAAATTATAACATATTCTCGAATTCCATTCTAAATTATAATTCTTTTTCACATTTACCCTTTTCATTTAGGGTTCACATTTTTTTGTCTTTCTCAGAAATACGACAACCAAATATTTAAAATTGCAACAGAATATTTAAAAAACTAGTAAGATTAAATTACAACAAAATATATAAAGAATACATTTGAGAAAATAATATTTGATAAGGCGAGAAAAAAAGAGATCTTTAAATTGGGACATATTCAAGAAAAATTAAATTGGGACATATTCAAGAAGGGTAAAAATGAAAAAAATGTTAAAATTTTGGTGGAGAAAAGTAAAAAAAATAAAAAAAAAATCAACCAAAAGTAAAAAAATAAATAAATAAATAAAGGGAACAAAATGCTCGTTTAAAGCGTTTTCGTCGTCGGGTACCGTAGCGCTACAGTACCATTTTTATTCATGTTATATATGCAAAATATGTATATATTGTGACCAAAATACCCCCGAACGCTTATGGCTGCATCTTTTTCTCTCTCCCCCTCCCACGGCGTAAAGCTTTGTCAGTGGTGGCCGAGCAAGATCCTCACCATTATAGATCCGAGAGAATCATCATGTCCAATGAACAACAACTTTCTGTTGTTGGTGATTTATTTGTGTTTGTCCAGATCATCAACATCTAAACGGGGTGATTCATCTTCAATGAGGTTGTTGCCAATCTCATGATTGATCATGAGATCGCATGCATATGCTGTAGCTGATTTGGCTAACCATTGACCGCCAACGTGCTAGATTGTGAACACCGGATAAGACAAGGTCATCGACCGTTAAATCCAGTTCTCTCTCCAGCGTTCCATATCTGGAACCATGGCATCGATATCTCATTCGCCGTTGGATCCGGTGAAAATGCAAGTTCCTTTGTTGTGGATCTGAGATTATTTGATCTGATTTGAATTCGTGGTTGGATCTTTTTACAGAAATTAAATGATATTGGACCTAACTCAACCTAACAAAACTGACTTATTAAGGGATGATTGCCCTCACCTTATTAAGTTGATCATATTAATATCTCCAGCTAATGTGAGATTTTAATATATCTCATATTCTTGGATCTCTGTGTTTGAAGATTTTGTTAAAGTTTTGTCTGTTGTGTTTAGTAGTTAGTCTTTCGAATTTAGAATTAGAGTTTTGCTACAGTAAAAAGCTTTCAGAAACAGTCACATTTAACTTTTTTGCTACAGTAAAAAACTCTCACATAAAATCATATTTCAACTCGAATTAATAAACTAAACGGGTCCTAAGTTGTAACAATGACTTTGTTGCGACGACATACTTAAAGGTTTTTAGCGATGACTTTGCGTCTTTTAGTGACGACAAGTGTTGTTGTTAGAATGCCTTTTTTTTTTTTGGTAGTGATATATTTTTATGGTTGCGTCTATTTTTGTGGTTGTCATTTTTAGTTATGTCTGGCAGTTGGACAAATCTGCCCGGATCTATGGATTTTTTTTTTATCTTGTTGTTATAAATTTTTTTTGGTGATTTGTTTTTCAATTGTTTGCAAATTTGTCCAGCTATTTGTTTTTATTGAAAATAAAAAATATTAGGGCAGATTATGAAATATAATCCATCATATTATGTTGCCATTGTCGAATATAGTTTGTCAGTATTTTTTGATGAAAATAAAATATAATCTGGTTGATTATTAATAGTATTTTTTTTTTTTTTTATAATCTACCGGATTAATCTACTATTGTAGTAGATGAT
The DNA here is from genome assembly GCF_000414095.1 of Morus notabilis. NCBI lineage: Eukaryota > Viridiplantae > Streptophyta > Magnoliopsida > Rosales > Moraceae > Morus > Morus notabilis. Next base: position 75,826 of record NW_010358062.1, on the reverse strand, counting down.
CCGCTATTTTTTGTTGAAAATGAAGAACAAAAAATTAGTTAGTAGATTATGAAAATATAATCTACCAGATTACTCTCCATCTATATTAGTGCTGACGATCAGAGATGATTGACATTTTTCGTTGAAAATAAAATATAATCTGATAGATTATAAAAGTAATCTATTCGACTATTGACACCAACGACCAAAGGCAATTGACTTTTTATCATTTAAAATAAAAAAAATTCGTAAATTATCAAAAATAATATACCAAATTACCGATGACCAGAGCTCACGACCTAGGACGGTTTGTTTTTTTTTTATTGAGAATAAAAGTTAAGCTGTAGACTTCAAAAAATTATCACCATATTACTAAGCACTGGCACTGTAGACCAAAGACAATTGACTCTTTTTATTTATTTATAGAAAATAAAAAATTATCTGAATAGATCACAGGATTTAATCTACCGAATTACTTTCCGATTACCAAATTCGGTGATCGGTACCGATGACCGGAAACTGCCTTTCAATAACATCTAGTAGATTTCTGACGGATCTTGTAGAGTACTTTTTTTTTTTTTTTTTTACCAGTGAGGACAATATTTCTAACATGTATATTATTGTTGATCTTCGGCCAATCCATTTAAGGGACAAACAATTATACAATTTATAGATACATAAATCTTAACTATAAAAAAACAAACTCCCAACAATAATTAAAGTCAAATAAATCTTAAATAATCTAAATAAAACAAACATGAAACAAAATAACCTCAAAACAACTCAAATCTTCAATAAAATGTAACTTCAAAAATAATTATAAATCTTAGATTTAAATTTTTAAATATACCTATACCTTTCTTGATCATCATCACCCTCTCCAACGGTCCACAAATTTTTTTGCCCCACAATTCCACAAATTATAAGGCTGGAACATGACTATGCAAAAGTCCTATATACATTGGCAAATGGCAAGACATCCCCCATACTTTGCGGCACTAGCGCACAACTGGTAGGCCACGAATTCAACGGTAGTGGCAAACTTTTCGAAAACTTATCAAATTCACCAAGCATCCGAAAGGGACAAAGGGAGACCTAGACCTTAAACTTTAAAATTAATAATTGAGTTATTTACTACTTTATATTTTGTATTTTGAGTTTATAGAATGTATTTAAATATAGATATATAACAAAATATTATTCGACAAATTTACTATTTACGATTTAGTTTTTTTTTAAAATTATTTTTTTGAATTCTCAATTGGTTGTAATTCAATTTAATGTTGCAAAGGGTTAATGGTCTATCTCAGAATCATATGGTATATGCCTTTTTCTTTTCTTTTCTTTTTTAGCAAAAAAGGTATACGCAACTTATTAAATCATAGAAAACCTGAAAATGAAAAGAAGACAAACCATAAATGGAAAATGATTCTCAATTTAAAACTATTCTCGTAACTATATATTCTCACACTATGAGTTCTAACTTGATAAGATAACTTTTCTTTTTTCCAGCCTTCTTTCTTAAAATATCAAGTTCCGTTATTATTATTTATTTTTTTCCAACAACCCTATACTACAATTTTGACCTTTTCTCTAAACAATAGTTTAATTGTTAATTATCGTTGTACATTGTCTGCTTAACGAAAGATTTGATCTTCAAAATTGATTCCATTTTTATTTTTCACGTTTTTTGAGAAAAAAAATAAAAATATTTTTAAAACGGTGTTTGACGCAATAAAAATAAAAAACAGAAATGAAAACGATTTTTTTAATTTAGTATAAAATAAGAGAGAAATGAAAAATAACTTTTAATCATTTTTCATTTTTTATTTTCGTTTTCTCTTCTCTCGAGCAGAGAGAGAGAGAAAGACATTATTAGGTTTTTTATACTGAAAACAATCTCTTGCTAAAATTACCATTTTCAAAACTGATTTCTATATAAGATTGAAAACGTTTTTATTTTTATTTTTATATAAAAAATAAAATCATTTTGAAACGAGTTCTGAACGCGCCCAATGATTTTACGTAGAATTTCTAGAAAAATAGTTTTCTTTTCTCCTTTGTCTTTTTAAGTGTTTTAATTCCACAAAAGGTTAACTTTAGAGCAAGTTAATTATCTACAATCAGTCATTTTGTGGGTGGTGGCTGAAAAATAATGATTAGTAACTGGTCCACAGAAGTACCCATAAAGTCATTTTAATTCCGACTAGAACATCTGGCAGACCAACAAAAGTTGCATTATATATGGCATCGTATGCTTTTTGCATGTCTCTTAAACTGAAGGTGACTCATGAGGGGAATAATATCCCTACCATGCTTTTCATGGTTTGATTAAATGAACAACGTAGGTCATATATATATATATATATATATATATACATACATATATATGTCCTGCTAATGAGAAAGTGTGACAAGGCCCTTGAAACTTTTAGGGTCAACACAATATTTTACATAAATAAAATGATATTAGGTCTAACTCAACCTAACAAAATTGACTTGTTAGAAGATGATTGTCATCACCTTATTAAGTGGATCATACCAATATTTCCAGTCAATGTGAGATTATAATACGCCCCCTCATGCACAGCGTGGACCATGTCAAACCGCTGCGAATAAATCGATATTGGGGGACCCAACATTGTAAAACTGGGTCTGCTCTGATACCATTTTATAGAAATCAAAAGATATTATGCCTAACTCAACCTAACAAAACTAACTTATTAAAGGAGAATTGTCCTTACTTTATTAGGTGAATCATGTCAATATTTTCAACTAATATGAGATTCTAATACAATAAGAATCAAAGCTTCACTCATCGTGGGATGCTCCGTTAATCCTTTACTCTGTAACATCAGGAAGATGCTTTAATTAAAATGTCCTTTTCTTAACAAGTCTAATAATGAGACCATACAGAGATATATTTGAATTGAACGTAGTTAATTATTTGTACCTATATATACGTACGTATACCTTTGAACTCCAGCGCCAAATGCGTGTCGCCGCCACAAATGGTCGAAGGTATTCGTACTGTGGGCTCCATTTTTGTGACGACGTTATGGTCGCTTATAAAGGTTGAGCACAGTAAAAATAAAAAATACATTTAACGAATCGACGCTAAAAGTTTTCCGCGGAATATTATATTGATTGTAAAAGAGGTGTTTTGGCGCCATCGTTGCTAAAAATCTTTAACGAGTTTGAATGGCAAAATATTGGAAGTTTTGTGCCTGAAAGTGTAAGAGAATGTCGTTGCTAAATGTTTTTTTTTTTAAAAGTCCGAAATTAAAGCAACAAATATTTGTAGAATTTAACTTTTTCTTATAGTTTTTAGATATTTAAAGACGACAGCGTCATTGTTAAGGATTGATGTCATCACAAAATACTAAGAGCGTATTATTTCAAGATGTTAGGGCATCGTTGTAACCTCTGTCAATTTCTCTCTCTCTCTCCCCAATCCGCCGACCCCATCCTCCACGAGCTTTTTGGTTTTTTTTTTTTTTTTTTGAAATTGGTTCTGTTTAGGTTTAATTGGTTGTCATTTTTATTTAGATAGGCCTTGTAATTAGTTTTGATAAGTAATTTGAGTATGTCAATTAGTTTTCATGTTAATAGGTTTGTTGTTATTGGTTATGATTTCACGAAGTTGTGATTAGTTGTTATTTTTTGATATGTTTTGGTGTTATTTGTTATGATGATGAGGGTATGTTGTTTTTGTGTTGAAATTAGTTGTGTTTAGGTTTAATTAGTTGTAGATTTTGGTTATTTTTAGTTAGGTTTTGTATTTCTTTTTCTTTTTTTGATAAACTGAGGAGAATAGAGTTAGGTTTTGTAATTAATTTAAATAGGTTATTTGAGTATGTTAATTACTTTTTCTTTTAATAGGTATGCTGTTTGGTTATTATTTTAAAAGTTTAATTTTGATTAGTTGTCATTTTTTGTTATGTTCAGGTGTTATTTGTTACGATGAGGAGGGCATGCTGAATATGGTGGTTTGATGATATGAATATTATGTTAAAATGGTTTTGCGTGGTTTAATGATGAATTGTTGAGTAAGTTTACTTATGTGTTTTTTTTTTTTTTTAATTTGTTGAGAACATGTTAATTATGCTAGGTAGGTCGTTGTTAACTAATAGTTGTTATGGTGATTTTTGTTTAAAAATTAAATGCAAAATACTTAAAAATAATGAAATAAAATTGACTAATTAATAATAATTAAGCTACGTATAAGTAAGTAAAAATGATAATTACTTTAAAATAACTCGAATAAGTAATTATTAATGTTACTTTACCGTCAATAAATACTAAATAATAACAAAACAAAATTATTACGAATAATTTAAAAAGTTAATAATTATTACAAATAAAATAAGTAATAATCAGTAAACAAGAAATAATAAAGAATAAATATTTATTAATTAAAAATTTTATTTTAGTAGTGATAATAACATAAAATTTAATAATAACAATAAGATTGATAAGATTAAACAACACTTGTTAAAACTTGATGAAATTAGGTAACACTACTAAAAATGCGTTCGCTCTATTTCTGTTGAATTCTTTAAATTGGGGTGGCCTGATTAGTGTGTAGCCGCTAATAAATGGATTTAACACATCACAAATTTTTATAAAATAAATTACTAAACAATAATCAAATCCTAAAATCTTATACCTAAAAAAAAAAAGAAATTCATAGTTTAGTTCTTATACATAAAGTCCTACAAAAATAAAATTAAGAAAAAATTACAAGTAAAATCATTTTTCATTACCAAAGGAAAGGGGCAGCAAGTAAACTTACAAGTGAAAGGAGGAAGAAGAAGGAAAGGGTGTGGAGGAGGAGGAGGAGGAGTTGGCGGCCGCAAGGCTGGGCAACGACGAACGACAACGTGCAAATGACAAAAGGTGAACAGGTTTGGGCAAACTGCGTTAGGTTTTTTTTTTTTTTTTTTTTTTTTTTTTTAAAAATAAAAAATGGCTTTAAAATATCTATATCACGAACTTTCTGATATGTATATCTAGAAATTAAAAAATGTCGTTAAAACAATGAGATTCTATGGCGGGTTTTTTTAGAAAACTAACGTCATAGGCGAGTGTAAAATTTCTAAAACAAAAAAATCGTTTGTATCATTTTTTTTTTTTGGGTATATTAAATGACGAGTTTTCAAAAACTGCCATCACACGCAGGTCGTTTATTTCACATTTTGTAGTAGTTTAAGGACTCGTTTATTTCGCTGATTCGAGTTGAGATGCGACTTAATGTGAGAGTTTTTTTTTTACTGTAGCAAAAAAGTTAGAAGTGATTCTGAGAGCTTTTTACTGTAGCAAAACTCGAATCGGTGAAATGAACAGGACATAAGGGCGCGTTTGGAACTCGTTCTAAAATGATCTTATTTTTTGTATGAAAATGAAGATGAAAACGTTTTCAATCTCAGACATAAATTATTTTTGAACAAGTGTTTGGTAGTTTTATCAAGAGATTATTTTCAATATAAAAAATCCATTAATATCTCTTTTTCTCTCTCTCTGCTCGAGAGAGGAGAAAACGAAAACAAAAAATGAAAAATGACTAAAAGTCATTTTTCATTTCTCTCTCATTTTACGTTAAACCAAAAATCATTTTCATTTATGCTTTTTTGTCTTTATTGCGCCAAACGCCGTTTTGAAAATATTTTCATTTTTTTTTCGAAAAACGGGATCAATTCTAAACACGACCTAAGTTTCCTCAAATGGTGATTTCCCTCTCTCCTACCGAATTGGACCAATTGGTGATTTTATGTGCCGTACGTACACTTGCATGTTTTTAACAATTTTGCACAACCATACAGCTCCTTAAAGTGAATACATTTACACGTACAAACATATACATTCATACGCAATATACGTAAAACCGACAGGATCTATTTGGGACAGCTACGTGTGTATATGAGTAATGTCCTAGTACTACTTTAATATCATTTTAGTCGCTCTTAAAAAGGTTTTTAGAGACAACTAATTTTTTTTCTAACAATGTAATCTTAACGGTTAATTTTTCTTAGACGTTTTTAGCGCAATAAGTCGGACCGATAAAACGGCAATATAGTGGCTCCTTTTTTCTTTCTCTAATTTCTTCCTAATTTCTTTATTTAATATTTTAAGGAAAGGACCAAATTTCATTACATGCTAATATAAAAAGTCATAGAAAGTAGTTAATATTGGAATGACAATTAATCTTTTTTTTTTTTTTAATAAAAACCCATATTTCAGGAAAGTTACATTTAAATAAAATCAGAGTAACAAACATAATAGAAGGTTAATGACTCAGCGGGGAACAGACGTATATTTGAGACTCAAAAATAGGAGAATACCTTGACACACTAAGATTCTATTTGATAAAACCTCTCTCAGCAAGATAAGTTTTTAAGCGATGGAGGAAAAAAACATCGTAACACTAAGGCTACACTAAACATCGCCAAGAACCCAATACAACGGACACCAAAAGCAAACAAAGACAACGAAGTGAAAACTCCGGTTATTATAGTAAAAACACACCAAAAACAAAAACATAATAAACACAAAAAGACATCAACGCCCGTTGTCAAGCAACTCTAGAGAGAAGGTAATTGGTGATAGCACCACCAGGAAAGGCAGAGGACTTTGAAAGAGATACGGCAAGAGCGAGCAAACGGCGTAAAATTACAAGTGAAACTCACCCTCCGCAGCCATCGCCGGTAATCAAAAACACCACCTTTAAGAGAAGTCCACCGCTGCACGAAACAAAACGCCAAAGGAGCATGATCACCATCCAGCGAACATGTCAGAGACAACAGCCCAAAGAAATGGCACCCCACTTCTAAAGCGTGTCAAATCCGCTCCAACGAAAGCACCACTCCACACACTACCACCACCACGTAGAAGAGGACGACGAGACGAACCTGGAGACCAAATTTTAGGGTTTTTACATAAATAAAAGGATATTAGGCCTAACTCAATCTAACAAAACCAGCTTGTTAGTGGAGGATTGCCCTCACCTTATTAATTGGATCATGCCAATATCTCCAGCCAATGTGGGATTCTAATACGCCCCCTCACACACAGCATGGACCATGCCAAACCGCTGCGAATAAGTCGATATTGGGGGACCTAATATTGTAAAATTGGGCCTACTTTGATACAATTTTACAGAAATCAAAGGATATTGGGCCTAACTCAACCTAACAAAACCGGCTTATTATGGGAGGATTGCCCTCACCTTATTAATTGGATCATGCCAATATCTCCAGCCAATGTGGGATTCTAATACGCCCCCTCACACACAGCATGGACCATGCCAAACCGCTGCGAATAAGTCGATATTGGGGGACCTAATATTGTAAAATTGGGCCTACTTTGATACAATTTTACAGAAATCAAAGGATATTGGGCCTAACTCAACCTAACAAAACCGGCTTATTATGGGAGGATTGCCCTCACCTTATTAAATGGATCATGCCAATATTTCCAGCCAATGTGGGATTCTAATATCGGACGCCCAATGACGCGCCCAAAGACGGTCCTGCAATTCCGGCCGACTCAATCTCTCTTTTTCTCGTTTCTCTCTAGGACAATTAATCTTCTGACGATGAACAAATAAATTTAGTAAGATTGAAAATTTTTGACGGATCCATCCATGAGAAAGAGTAAACTATAGATCAATCCCGACATGACTTTATAAGAATTGATGATTAGTTGTTGAGCCTCTGGACCACATGCTAGTAGTTGGTCACTTTGTTATTCTCTGTCATGCCCACTTAAGCACGCAAAGTTTTCTTCCCAATTGCTTTCAAAGAGCCAAGAGAGTTTCTCTAATAAAATTAGAAAAAATAAATTATCGATAATTCTCTATTTTTAACCATTATATTTGTATCAAAAATTATATATTTTGAATATTTTTTTAATCTGATTTGATTTTGACATAATCCAACAGTCAAATAACTGATAGAGAAACTCTAAAATAATAAAAATAAAAAGTAAAAAATAAAATAAAAGGAGGAGGAAGAATTAAGGTCCCCCCTAATTCTTAATATATCTCAATCCCACCAACAAAAGCCTACTAACACTAATTACCAACAGAACCATATTAAAGCGTATTACATGACGACCACCAATATTAGTCCCCAGCTTTGCCTACTTTTTTCTCTCTAAACGCACATATATAATGGCGATCTGCTAGCACTTCCATCACCACCTTGTCTTTAAGCCCATTGTACCAATTGAGCTTGACGTTTGCAAATTGCAATAGACAGCTTTTTGGATTGGTCCTTTCATTGGAACCATTCAAGTGACTTCCTTTTTCTGGTCATCGAAGATAAAAAGATAACCGACACACACACACAAAAAGGCATTATTATATATTTGGGCTACATTTTATTGTTTAGTTCCTAACCCTAACAACAATATATGCTTTCTTAAATGAGCAAATTAGATGCCATGCCACGCAATTGTAATGGCTTCGGATTCATGCCCCCACTTATTTTATTGTTTGGATTTGTGCCATGTTGACCATTCTCTCTATTTTGTTTGATCAGACATTTCAATGACCTAATTACCGACCTTTAGCAGAATTTACGAAATTATACTTCTTAAAATGAATCTTAGGCCCCGTTCATTTTACCGATTCAAGTTTAGAATTCAAGTTTTGTTACAATAAAAAGTTTTCACAGATAGTCACATTTGACTTTTTTGTTACAGTAAATAGCTTTCAGAAATAGTCACATCTAATTTTTTTGTTACAGTAAAAAGCTCTCACATAAAATCACATTTTAACTCAAATCAACGAGCTAAATAGGCCTTTAATCCTCTCTATTTTCTCTCTGCCCCCTCCCCCCTCTCTTCTCTCCACCTCTTCTCTCTTCTCTCCATTGTCGAGTCGAGCGCATACGATCTTGCAGCCACTACACCCATAGATCCAGGATCTAGAGAAGATCTCGGCCACTAACTACTCGTGACCAAAAGTCTTGAGATTCCCACTGTCCTGCAAGAAATTCGTACCCGCATGCTTCCAATCCATACAATGTCGATCGTCTACTTTGCTTGCATTGGAAGATGCCTCCAAACAGTGTCAACTCCTTTGGTCCGCCACATGAGGCCCCAATTGAGTTTTTTTTTTTTTTTTTTTTTTTTTTTTTTTTTTTTTTTTTTTAATAACTTTTAAGAATTTGTGATTTTTCAGTTTTAGGATTTTTTTTATTTTTATTTTTTAGTTTTGCGCATTGAGATATGGTCTTTTGTATGTGTGCTCAATTGAACTTTACACATTCTTATTTTTATTTGTATACTTCAAGGGGGAAAAAAAAAATTAGTGCATGCTCTAAGTAAAGTCCTAGCACCGGCACTAGTCTCCTTTGCTGGCTATGGAAGGCACGCACGCACAAGATCCATTGCATGGAAACATTTGTTTTTATTTTGGTTCTAATTATAATATCATTGTTATTAAGCTTGACATTTGCTTAGATCTAGTTGTTTTATTTGTGATGTGACCTTCTTGTCTTGATCATTGTGTGGTTTACCTATTTCTTATTACAAATTGTCTTACAAAGAGAAAAAATTATCGGAGAATTTTGTAATCTGTCATATTATACTACGATGGTCGACACCGGCGACTATAGGCAAAAAAACCATGTTTGTTGGAAATAAAATTACCCTGGTAGATTATTGATTATATATCAGATTAATGTTTGGCGACTACAGACCACCCAATGCCCATCATTTTTTTATTGAAATTAGTGAATACTCTGATATTATTAAAAATAATCTATCGAGTTACTCTATGATGATTGGCGCTAGTGACGGGAGCCCACCTTACGGCCGACTCTTATAGATCAACAGTCGTAATCTTATGGATTACCTTTTTGACAAACAGGATAAACTCAACAAAATGCATACTTTTAACCTTTGACCAATCGATTAAAGGGGCACAAATTTGAAACTCTAATATCTACTGCCGAAAATCTAAGGCTTGTTCTTTTGAGTGAAAAACTCAAAAAAAGACAACTCGAGTTATAACTTTATTCGAGTTCATGTTCTTTTAAATTTAAACTCGAGTTCAAACTCGAGTTTAGGACTAAAACTCGAGTTCAAGTTTCCCTTTCAACTCGAGTTCAGAAACTCGAACTCAAATTACTGAACAGTATTTTTTCTATTCTTAAAAATATAACTTTTTCATTTTAATTCTGATTGAGATGATTTTTTTTTCTATGTGTTGACAACGAAAAGACGAATAAAACCCGACCCATATACCATATTAAAATTTTTCATCAGTATTGAGTTTTTATTAAAATACTATCTAAATACAAATTCAAGTTTTGACTCACTCAAACACAAACTCAAAAAGATTATTATCTCAAACCATAACTCAAATGTACACAACCAAACACAAACTTAAGTTACAAGTTCAATTCAAGTTATAACTCAAATTCAACTCAAGAATTATACTCAAATTAAACTCTAAAAGAACAATAAACATCAGCTATTTTTAGACATTCTTCAAAAATACCTCTGATTTAATACAAGAAAGTTGAGGAAATCTGCTCCTTTAACATCTTCTTCCATTTTTTACCTTCTAGTTCTTCACCCTCTGAAAACTACGACCGTAATTATATAAAATGTCTACTTTTTAAGTTTTAAATTTAAAGATATTTACTGTTATATAATGTTAAAAAAATGTCAATTGTGGATTTGTATGCCGCATATATGATACTAAATATGTCTTTATAGTTTATATTAGCAATGTTCCTTATATGGTAAATTTTGTACTTTGTGAGTTGATTTTTTTTTCCTGATAGTATATTATATATTAACTTTCCTTTTCAGCTCCAATTGATATTTTATAATTAATTATTTGATTTAATATTGATGGGGTATTTTAAATTAGCAGATTTTCTCTTTACATTTGTTTTGAATTTAAGCTTCTCTTTCTTTTTCTATACTTTACCGAATGTTAGCTTTTTATATTAAAAATACGGCTTTTTTTTTCTTAGGGAGGGGGATTCTGATTGTTTCAAATTTTTTGCATATTTTATTTTCATTCTTCTTTATAATGACGTTATTATTATAACGATGAAACAACTTTTTTATGAATTCAGTATTCTTGCATGTTTATCGTTATATACTTTTTGCATAGTTTTTATATTTAGTCTGTTGCACAATAATGTTATCATTATAGTATTTAATTTCTTTTCATTAATTTCAAATATTTGAATTCACATTTTATTTTATCGTTTTTCGTATTTTGGTGATTCATTAATTTTTTTCCCTTTTTCAGTATGTTAGGGTATAAATGTCTTTATATGTATAATAATAGGTATTTTTGTAAATAAAATAACAAATATGCATAAAAATTCAAGATACTCAAAATTGGCTTTCTTGTAAATAACCCCAAAAGTATAATGGGAGAATGTAGTAAATAGCAGATTTTTGGCATTCCTTTTAAGCTTGCTTTTTAGTGTAGTGACAATGTTTATTCAAGATTTGGCTTAATTATTGATACGGCTAGTCCTTGAATTATGAGCATTTTTTCATTTTTGTATCTGAATTTTTAGTTTTAACAAATTAATTAAGCTTTAATTTTTGAAAATTTTAATTCCTCACATTAAAATAATGACTTCTAAAAATGTGTCAAAGATAATATGTTTTGAGGGCGGAATAAAAAAACGACCGGACTTTTGAGGGAGAAACAAATGGCCGAATTTAGAATAATAGTAAAAAAAAAAATCCCATTTCTTTTTATTCCACCCTAAAAAACAAATTATTTGAAAAATTGAAAGGTTAATCTCACAAATGATCCCTGAAGTTTACACGTAATCTTACTTTAATCTCTGACTTTTAAAATCTCTCACAGTTAGTCTCTGAAATTTTGTTTTGTTTCATTTTTTATTCTTTTATTAGTTAGATTTTAAATATTTAAACGGATCTATGTAAATTAAGAATCCGTAACCGCTCT
>NW_010358062.1:60847-63770 GCF_000414095.1 Morus notabilis | reverse complement strand
TTTCCCTCCCGACGCGCGATCTCCCCAACCCCTAATGGTAGCTCAAACTCATCCCCATCTCTACGGCAGCGCAAACCCCTCTATCCTCCATCAACGCTAGCTCCACTATCTTCTTCCATCTTCTCTTCCACTTGAATTCGTTTAAAAGCAAAGAAGTTTTTTTTTTCTCCTTGAATTACAGATATTAAAAAATTGGGTTAACAATGTGCAATTTAGTCTACAATAATTATGGTGTACATCTGCAATTTAAACCATTAAAAGTTAGGCTCGTTCACTTCGCGGATTTAAGTTTTTAATTCGAGCTGAGATGTGACATTTTCTGAGAGCTTTTAACTATAACAGAAAAAGTTAGATGTGATATTTTTTTAAAGCTTTTAACTGTAGAAACCTAGAACTGAAAACTTAAATCGGTAAAATGAACGATACATTAATCTGATGGTCAGTCAATAGAGAAAAAGAACCACACCCTACCTAGAATTTCCAAAATATTTATATATATATATATATATATATATGTTATGCCCACGTGCACCAATAAAAAGGAAGGTATGTCTTCAAGGTCATATATACATCAACTACAAATGGGAGATCATCCTATAAGAATCCCCAAAGCCAAGTTCCATTAATAGGTAATGCCTCCTCAACATTCTCTAAAAATAGAAAAGTGCCAACTCTTCTTATTTCCGCATGCACAACGTCCTCCAGAAATATTGTTCCAACCCAACCAAAATGATTTATAGTAGAAAATAGGCCAATATAAAAAACTTAAAAAAGTATATAGGCTAATTTTTAGTTATAGAAATTAATATGTCATAATTTGTCAAGTTATAGTTCATAACCAAAGTTATGGACAAACTTGTCAAGTTATGGTTCATAGATAAGCAAGTTATGGACAAAAATCGTAATTTATAGATAATAACTTGTCAAGTTATGGTTCATAACCAGACAAGTAACCATAACTTGACAAGTTATGGACGAAAACAGTAATTTAGCATATTTATTAACTTATGTAAATTATTGACTTATTAATTTTAATTTATCTCAAGTCTTGACCTATTTCTCTATTTCTCTCGTGATTTCTCGATCAGGCCATATAAAGACAACAAGTCTCGGCTTCAAGTACCGATGTCCAACAAGCCCAATAATGTCCAGATGATATCAGTTAACTGGCAGCTTACCAAACATAGATATCGTCTTCCATCCGCTTACCTGTGAGCCCATTAAATTAGCCACCAATTATCAACTAGAAAGTAGTAAAGAGAAAATTGCTGACCCTTAAACATATCTTTCTGAAATTTTATTTATTATGATATGTTATCCCTTTAATAATAATTTATTAAATTTTAAATAATAATATGTTAAATTACGCCCACCACCGGTGACTTGAGACCCACTACCGGCGATATGTATCAAATTATTGATAATAATCAGTTAAATTATTTACTCTAAAGAGGTAAAATTCAATAAGTAAATGTTAAGATCTAAAAATTTTTAATGTACCATTTTAAAAGATATTTATCAAAATTACTCAAAAGTAAATGTTTTTTATTTTATATTATTGTGTTTTATTTTTCTGATGAATTGATATCTGTTTTAAACCTTTTTTTTTCTTTTTTTGCTAAAAAGATATTCCATTCTACTGAAAATGAAGAAGGACAAACACATCACGAACAAAACAAACAGACCCAGCACAACTAACACAAGCCCACCAAGACGCCTAAAAAAAAAAAAAAAAAAACTAAACACAACAAAATAAAGGCCAGCTTGAGGTAGTCAGTCTACTTTGATGTTTTTACTTTTTAATGATACACGGGCAATCTGCTAAGAAGCCCGAAAGACTCTTATTCCGTTCATTTCGTAGATTTAAATTTTTAATTTAAGTAAAAATATGATATTTTTTAAAAAAATTTAACTGTAACAAAAAAAATTAAATGTGATATTTTCTAAGAGTTTTTAATTGTAAAAATTTAGAACTAAAAATTCAAATCAGTAAAATGAACGAAACCTTAATGATAGTGGCCGAATCACTTTCAACAGCACCGGACGAGAACTTGGCATCTAGAGATGTCCTTAATGCGAACTGAACAGCTTCCAATTCGGCAACCAGAGGCTCCTGGGTATTGTGCAAACTTGCGGCCGCCAACACCACCCTTCCATCTGAGTTTCTCCACACTGCGGCTACCACCATTCTTGTAAGACCCAAGGAGCAATCAACATTAGCTTTGATCCACCCCGGAGGAGAAGTCTGCCAACTTCCTGTTATATTTCTGATCTGCTCTCGGGGTTAAGAGAGAGTGATACTCATTGCTTTGTAATACAACATCTGTATAAACTGTGTGACGGTTGAAGTCTTTTCCACTAAACACCTTGTCGCTCCTAGCTTTTCAAATTGTCTCCACCGCACAAAAAGCAAAGAAGAGGAATTCAAGCGTACTTTTGAAGCTTTGATCGAAATCTTTCATAGAGGTACACTGAAGCGCATTTGATTTAAAGGTGCTAGATGGATTCAAAATCATGATTCTGGATCCTGGTTTAGAATCAGTGTTTGTTTACAATGATTTTGAATCATGATTCAGAATCAGTGTTTGGTTTGAATTATTTTGAATCATGATTTGAAATCTGATTTGATGTTTTAAACTATCTCAAATCATGATTTTAAAACTACTCTCCTCTTGATTCAAGGTGATTCAAATCCATAATTCTGAATCATAATTTTAGAATCATAATTTAAACTTAAAATCATAAATTTTAATTTTAATTCTAAAATGATGATTAAAATTATTCTGATTTGAATACTTGTACCAAACGAACCCTAAGACTCTACTTGAATTGGAACCAAATTAAACGGACAAACCTGTACAATAGAAAAATGTGAGTAGTAAACTCCATCTTTTCTCCACAAAGAGGACATAAGACCGACCCC
>NW_010358062.1:42355-60697 GCF_000414095.1 Morus notabilis | reverse complement strand
ATATATATATATATATATATATATATATATGTTATGCCCACGTGCACCAATAAAAAGGAAGGTATGTCTTCAAGGTCATATATACATCAACTACAAATGGGAGATCATCCTATAAGAATCCCCAAAGCCAAGTTCCATTAATAGGTAATGCCTCCTCAACATTCTCTAAAAATTGAAAAGTGCCAACTCTTCTTATTTCCGCATGCACAACGTCCTCCAGAAATATTGTTCCAACCCAACCAAAATGATTTATAGTAGAAAATAGGCCAATATAAAAAACTTAAAAAAGTATATAGGCTAATTTTTAGTTATAGAAATTAATATGCCATAATTTGTCAAGTTATAGTTCATAACCAAAGTTATGGACAAACTTGTCAAGTTATGGTTCATAGATAAGCAAGTTATGGACAAAAATCGTAATTTATAGATAATAACTTGTCAAGTTATGGTTCATAACCAGACAAGTAACCATAACTTGACAAGTTATGGACGAAAACAGTAATTTAGCATATTTATTAACTTATGTAAATTATTGACTTATTAATTTTAATTTATCTCAAGTCTTGACCTATTTCTCTATTTCTCTCGTGATTTCTCGATCATGCCATATAAAGACAACAAGTCTCGGCTTCAAGTACCGATGTCCAACAAGCCCAATAATGTCCAGATGATATCAGTTAACTGGCAGCTTACCAAACATAGATATCGTCTTCCATCCGCTTACCTGTGAGCCCATTAAATTAGCCACCAATTATCAACTAGAAAGTAGTAAAGAGAAAATTGCTGACCCTTAAACATATCTTTCTGAAATTTTATTTATTATGATATGTTATCCCTTTAATAATAATTTATTAAATTTTAAATAATAATATGTTAAATTACGCCCACCACCGGTGACTTGAGACCCACTACCGGCGATATGTATCAAATTATTGATAATAATCAGTTAAATTATTTACTCTAAAGAGGTAAAATTCAATAAGTAAATGTTAAGATCTACAAATTTTTAATGTACCATTTTAAAAGATATTTATCAAAATTACTCAAAAGTAAATGTTTTTTATTTTATATTATTGTGTTTTATTTTTCTGATGAATTGATATCTGTTTTAAACCTTTTTTTTTCTTTTTTTGCTAAAAAGATATTCCATTCTACTGAAAATGAAGAAGGACAAACACACAGACCCAGCACAACTAACACAAGCCCCCCAAGACGCAAAAAAAAAAAAAAAAAAACTAAACACAACAAAATAAAGGCCAGCTTGAGGTAGTCAGTCTACTTTGATGTTTTTACTTTTTAATGATACACGGGCAATCTGCTAAGAAGCCCGAAAGACTCTTATTCCGTTCATTTCGTAGATTTAAATTTTTAATTTAAGTAAAAATATGATATTTTTTAAAAAAATTTAACTGTAACAAAAAAAATTAAATGTGATATTTTCTAAGAGTTTTTAATTGTAAAAATTTAGAACTAAAAATTCAAATCAGTAAAATGAACGAAACCTTAATGATAGTGGCCGAATCACTTTCAACAGCACCGGACGAGAACTTGGCATCTAGAGATGTCCTTAATGCGAACTGAATAGCTTCCAATTCGGCAACCAGAGGCTCCTGGGTATTGTGCAAACTTGCGGCCGCCAACACCACCCTTCCATATGAGTTTCTCCACACTGCGGCTACCACCCTTCTTGTAAGACC
Source organism: Morus notabilis (assembly GCF_000414095.1). Taxonomy (NCBI): domain Eukaryota; kingdom Viridiplantae; phylum Streptophyta; class Magnoliopsida; order Rosales; family Moraceae; genus Morus; species Morus notabilis. The sequence goes on along the minus strand of NW_010358062.1, from coordinate 59,000 downwards.
CAAGGAGCAATCAACATTAGCTTTGATCCACCCCGGAGGAGAAGTCTGCCAACTTCCTGTTATATTTCTGATCTGCTCTCGGGGTTAAGAGAGAGTGATACTCATTGCTTTGTAATACAACATCTGTATAAACTGTGTGACGGTTGAAGTCTTTTCCACTAAACACCTTGTCGCTCCTAGCTTTTCAAATTGTCTCCACCGCACAAAAAGCAAAGAAGAGGAATTCAAGCGTACTTTTGAAGCTTTGATCGAAATCTTTCATAGAGGTACACTGAAGCGCATTTGATTTAAAGGTGCTAGATGGATTCAAAATCATGATTCTGGATCCTGGTTTAGAATCAGTGTTTGTTTACAATGATTTTGAATCATGATTCAGAATCAGTGTTTGGTTTGAATTATTTTGAATCATGATTTGAAATCTGATTTGATGTTTTAAACTATCTCAAATCATGATTTTAAAACTACTCTCCTCTTGATTCAAGGTGATTCAAATCCATAATTCTGAATCTCCTGCAAATAAAATGGACAAGTGACCCACCCCCCCCCCCCCCCCCCCCCCAATTCTTTTAACCAACTATGTTTTTAACTTGATATTTCATATATAGGTGTAAAAGGAGTCCCTTCAATCGGCGTTTGGTTATTGATAACAGAGTCTCCAAACAGCCCCCAACAGAGCGCGCAAGTTCCAAGTTGCGTTGTCATTTGTCATTCCAACACTCGAACTATGTTTTTTATTTTTATTTTTTTATTTGTTTGAGGAGCACAGTAATTTATTATAGTATTATAATTTATAATTTATTATAGTATTTTTTTTTATAAAAAATACACATAAATTGAAAATGATTTCAAGTTGCATTGTAAGTTGTCATTCTAACACTCGAACTGTGTATTTTTATTTTTTATTTTTTATTTTTTTTATATTTTTTATATTTTATATATTTTTTATTTTTTATTTGAGGAGCACAATCATTATCCAATTGAATTAAGAATGTGTTTAATATAAAGATTCAAATAATAATTTAAATCATAATTTATAATTTATTATAGTATTTTTTTTTTATAAAAAATACACATAAAGTAAAAGCGATTTTGATTCAGTGAACCAAAGTTTTAAACCAACCAAAAAGAGTGTGCGCAATGCACATCCCCCAACTTCCATAGTCACTCACTCCTCTCTCTCTTCATTTTGGACAAGCCAGTGGACCTCTTCCATACGCCTTCTCTACTGAGTTACTTTCAAATCTTAACCAGGTTCTTTCTTTTGACCTCTTTTTTCTTCTCATCTTAGAGAATTTCACCTCGTTTTGGTGTTTTAGTTTAATAATAATATTCCTTTTCGTTTAGGATATATATTTGGAAAATTTATGTGTTTCTGAGAACTGGGAAAAGTTTTTTCTTTTATTTTTTGTTTATGTGGGAAATGTTGAATTTATCTGTTGAACCATGTTGGATCTTAGGTTTACACGCTTAATACAGGAAAGTGTGAATTTTTCAGGAAAGATTGTAACTTGGTTCTTTTATGGGCGGAGATTTATTTTTTATTTTTTCCCCTTGAATAACCACATAGTTTAGTGCTTGAGAATTGACATTGGGCCTGAGAATGGACTTGGCTGCCAACGCCAAGAAGATAATACCTATTAAGATGTGGTAACAATATCATGGTTTAGATGGGTAGGATTAAGGGACTAGAAAGAAGTGAGAAGAATTTTGCATTTCCTGTGATGGGTAATACTGGAGAGAGAGAGAGAGAGATAGAGAGAGAGAGAGAGAGAGAGAGAGAGAGAGTATCATGTGGAGGCACTCACCGTAGGAGTATTGACTGCAGGTGTATGATTTAAAACCAAATGACGCTTGTGAGCAGGGGTTTGTCCAAAGAATTCTCCTGTGGTATCCAACCACATATCATGGTTTAGATAGGTAGGATTAAGGGACTAGAAAGAAGTGAGAAGAATTTTGCATTTCCTGTGATGGGTAATACTGGAGAGAGAGAGAGAGAGATAGAGAGAGAGAGAGAGAGAGAGAGTATCATGTGGAGGCACTCACCGTAGGAGTATTGACTGCAGGTTTATGATTTAAAACCAAATGACGCTTGTGAACAGGGGTTTGTCCAAAGAATGCTCTTGTGGTATCCAACCACATATCATATGCATTGCTAGATTTAAATCTTACAGTTGCGGGCAATAGTCCGACGGCGAGTTGCCCTCACCCTAGAAATGCACTAGAAAGCTTCTAATTATAATATCTGGTTATCCTTATTTATTTGATGTTTCATTTTTCTCCATTCCAATTTTTTCTGTACTAATAAAAGCTCATGCTTTTCTTTCTTTGCTGTAGCAATGAAGGATAATGCTTTAGATTTCTTTATACATAGTCTCTAGTTCACTTTTAATAAAAAAAATTTCTTGGTTCCTGAGACGGTCGATCATATCCACGTTAAGTTGAGATTGATAATGTTGCATTTTTTTTTCCTTTTGTATTCTTTTCTTCCATAAGATGATTCTCTAATTCCTTAAACACACCAATTATTTACTGAAATTGATTTGGTGTTTAGAATCCCGGCACCAGTACGATGTTTGTTATGCTCTAAATTTGCCACAATAGAATTCTATATGCTACTTCACATTATGTGTTGGATAAGTCATTACTGAGATGAGTAAAAACATCTATTTAAACTCATGGTTTTATTAACAATCTCAAGGAAGGTTGTTCACGGTCGCTTTCAAGAACTTAATGGTAAAATGGAAATTATGACTCGTATAAACTGGTACATACTTTACACAACTCAATGTTTTGGGTAATAGGTAAGTTAAAGGAGTTTCCTATATTTTTTATTTTGTTAGAGAGGTACTAGTTGAGAAAAAAGGTTACATGGTTGTTCTGGTATGTTGTGTTATGATGATTGGGTTTATTGATTTGTTGGTTTCATTGATAGTATCCTATCATTTGTGTTTTGACTCATTTCCAAGAATCCGATTTGTTCTTTTGCCATTTTAACGTATTGAAATGAATTTCAGATATGTTTTCTGAAGTAGAGCTGATAAGAGATGTGACAGTCGATGCTGAAAACATCAAGAGCGATGGACTTGTTTCTCGGCCTCAAAGTTTCATTATGACGCGGCTTTTGGAGGACCTGGTGAGGGAGAAGGCGAGCAAGGATCACGGCTACTTTCTTGCAGTAACCAGTTTGAAGAAGATAGGCAAAATGAAGGCTGTCGAAGAGTCAGGTGACGTTTTCTTCCCAGTAGTCTTTAACTGTCGCACATTCCTACCTTACGAAGGAGAGATCTTGCAGGGCATCGTCCACTGCATTTATAGGCATGGGGTTTTCTTGAGATGTGGACCTATCAAATATGCCTACCTTTCTGCTAGAAAAATGCCTGGCTATCAGTATGTTTATGGTCAAAAAATGGCCTGCCAGAAATGCGGTCATGATAGAAAACCTCTCTTTGTTAGTAATGAGTTTGCTAAGATAGAGAATGGTGTTGTGGTTTGTTTTATGGTGTTGGGGGTTAGATGGTTTGAGAATTGGGGAAATGTAAAGAATGAGTTTGGTGTGCTTGCCACTTTGGAAGGTGATTCCCTTGGTCCCATTTCATTGTCTGGGTCTGGTGAGTTGGATCTGTAAATACTGACTATAAAAACTTTTTTGTTTTTTTTTTTTTAACTTTGTTTTTAGTTTTCATAATCAATGAGTTCAATTTACCCTCTATATAGATATATCCAAATATTAATTCTCTAAACCAATTCCTATAATTCATCCTCTAAAGGTGCATGAATGTTACTTAAACTGTAATAGTCCATGTTTTCCATTTCCTAAATTTAATGAGTTAAAGTCCTTGTATTGTGTAGATCACATAATTCAGCCTAGCAGCTTTTTTCCCTTTCTTTCTGAATTTCAGCAAATATCATCTCTTAAAAATATATATGTATATATATATTACCTGAACCGTATATATATATATATATATGAGTAAAAATGATCTTAAATCTTGATAATCTTAGTTAACTAAATTCCTTAACAATGTTTTAAAGTGAGTAATTTGCTCTAATAGTCCCTTAGCTATTTAGTAGTTGACACTTTTGTCCCTAAGTTGTAAAGTGTTGGCAATTATGTCCATTTCGTCATTTCTATTAAGTTTTTAACAGAATACATCACGTGCAAGGCATGTAACGTATTATGTGAGGGTATTTGGTAAAATAACTAACAACTTCATAGCTCAAATTGCAAAAAACTCTGGGCATGTTCTTTTGTAGTGTAACTTGAATGTAGTTTTTAAGTTGAATTTGAGTTATAACTTGAGTTGAAGTTGTAACTTGAATAAAGTTGAGTAAAGTTGAATAAAGTTGAAACTTAAAAAAACGTGAACTTGAATAAAGTTGTAACTTAAGTTTAAACTTTTTCTGAGTTTTGTTGCAAAAGAACATGGCAGTAGGCGGAGGAGGGGCTCACATCGGGTGAAGGTGGTGACAGTAGGTCTAGGATCAGTAGGAGGCGAGGAGGGTCTATGGGAGGAGGTGTGAATGGTCTGGGATCGATGGGGGTGGGCGTGGAGGCTTCAGGATCGACAAAAGGTAGCGTGAGGGTCTGAGATCGACAAGATAACATGGAAAATAGCGGAGGCTTTAAAGTGCCTTTTTAAAAATATAGTTGGATTTATAATGTATTCTATGGTATGAACTAAACCTGATATGACACATTCTATAAGCACACTTAGGAGGTACATGTCTAATCCTGGAAAGGAGTATTGGTTGGCCATGAAATGGCTTATCAGATATATTTCAGTCACGACCAATTTGGGGCTGCAATACACTAGGCACGACAAGCAAGTTGGAGTCGGAGGGATTTCTAGATTCAGACGATGCTGGTGACGGAGAAAATATGAAATTGTATAATCAATTTATACAAACAGTCAAAGTGATACCCAATTGTATAAGAATCTCATTAGAGAACAAAAACATATGGATGTGAAATATCACTTCATCAGAGAGAGTTCCACAGGATGTGGCTACAATTCAGAAGGTTCTCATTGAAGAAAATCCTACAAATATGGGACCAAAGTGGGGAACTATTAGCATATTGTCTTGATATGCTAAGAATTGCAGCGTGGGTGATTGAAGATTGAATCGAGCAAGGATACCTAAGGAAGGTCTGCATTCAAGATCATATAGCAACTGAAGTGGAAGATTGTTAAGCTCCCGTTCATTTCGTTAGTTTAAATCATAACTCAAGTTTTTGTTACAGTATTTTCTCTTATGAAAATTCAAATTCAATATTTTCTGTTACAGTATTTTTTTCACGTAAATTCACTTTTTAACTCGAATGAGTAAAAAAAAAAAAATCTGCTCCGATATGATCCAATTTAGTCAAGATAAAAGTAACTGGATGTCGTGTGAAGCCATACGCCAAGTCGTTTTGTCAAGTCAGTATTGTTTTTAAGTGACTTCATTGAAAACTCTTAGGCGTCTACTCCTTTATAGTGAAGTCCCATGTATAAAGTTAATTAGTTGTGATTTATTCTTGTAATGTATAGATAATTGTTTTATAAATTAGTTATTGCGAGAGGATGTAGGCATTTTCGCCCAACCTGATTTAACTGGTGTGTTTTCTTTGTTTTGTTTAGTTTCAAGTTTTTAATTCTAATTAAAATGTGATTTTATGTGAGAGTTTTTTAGTATAACAAAAAAATTAAATATAATTGTTTCTAAAAGCTTTTTACTATAACAAAACTTGAATCGGTTAAATGAAGAGGTTAAATTTTTCTGTAACTTATGATCAAGTTTGGTGTAGGAAAATCTCTACAACAATAAAGCCTTCCCCATCAATTTAAAAAGTGGACACCAAACCCATCTCAAAAACTAAAAATACTAGAGTTTTTATGTAACTTATGATCAAGTTTGGTGTAGGAAAATCTCTACAACAATAAAGCCTTCCCCATCAATTTAAAAAGTAGACACCAAACCCATCTCAAAAACTAAAAATACTAGTGCTTGTTCGGTGACATTTTTGAGTTATGATAATTTGAGTGTAGATTTTGAGTTAAATTTAATTTATAATTTGAGTTAAAGTTATAACTTAAATTTTTGTTTGAATGTGCACATTTGAGTTATGATTTGAATTGAGAATTTATTTGAGTTTGTGTTTGGGTGGGTCAAAACTTGAATTTATATTTAGATAGTATTTTAATAAAAACTCAATGGTAATGAAAAATTTTAATAGGGTATATGGGTGGGATTTTATTCATCTCTTCGTTGTGAACACATAGAAAAAAAATTATCTTAATCGGAATTAAAACAAAAAAATTATAGTGTTTTTAAGAATAGAAAAAATAATGTTCATTAACTTGAGTTTAAGTTTATGAACTTGAGTTGAATAGGAAACCTAAACTCAGATTTTAGCCTCAAACTCAAGTTAAAACTCGAGTTAAAACTCAAGTTAAAACTCAAATTTTATAAAAAAACGTGAACTTAAATAAAGTTATAACTTGAGTTCAAACTTTTTTGAGTAAGAACAAGCCCAGTTGACTTGACTTCTAGATAGTAACCTACTTATAAAGTGATGCAGATAAAAACTCTAAAATCAAAAGTACAAATTTCATATTTCAAAATAAGAAAAAAAAATCATTGAATGAGCTACCTATGGTGACAACCCAATCTATATATGCCAATGGAGATCTTAGGAATAGTCCAAATATTAATTCTCTAAACCAATTCCTATAATTCATCCTCTAAAGGTGCATGAATGTTACTTAAACTGTAATAGTCCATGTTTTCCATTTCCTAAATTTAATGAGTTAAAGTCCTTGTATTGTGTAGATCACATAATTCAGCCTAGCAGCTTTTTTCCCTTTCTTTCTGAATTTCAGCAAATATCGTCTCTTAAAAATATATATGTATATATATTACCTGAACCGTATATATATATATATATATATATATGTATGTATGCATGTATATTTATATGAGTAAAAATGATCTTAAATCTTGATAATCTTAGTTAACTAAATAACTTAAACTCAAGTTAATGAACATTATTTTTACTCATATATATATATATATATGAGTAAAAATAATGTTCATTAACTTGAGTTTAAGTTTATGAACTTGAATTGAAGGGAAAATTTAAACTCAAATTTTAGCCTCAAACTCAAGTTAAAACTGGAGTTAAAACTCAAGTCCAAACTCAAATTTTATAAAAGAACGTGAATTTAAATAAAGTTGTAACTTGAGTTCAAATTTTTTTTGAGTTTTGTTATAAAAGAACAAGCCCAGTTGACTTGACTCCTAGATAGTAACCTTCTTATAAAGTGATGCAGATAGAAACTCTAAAATCAAAATTACAAATTTCATATTTCAAAATAAGAAAAAAAATCATTGAATGAGCTACCTATGGTGACAACCCAATCTATATATGCCAATGGAGATCTTAGGAATTAGATTCGATATGTGAAATAAAATCATCAAGATGGGGTCTAATGGATCCATAATTTAGTTATTGCATACGTGGTGGAATCCACCTATATGGATGTGAAGATGAGTTCCCCTTCTACGAGAAAATAGAGCTAATTTTTTAGAGCATTCAAAATTTTTACTACATTGGTGAGTCTGCAGCCTACAGTCTTTCGTTCAGTCAAGCCGAATACCAGTAGTTACCTGATAGATTACTCTTGAGGATACCCTATAAAAGAAAAAATTAACTATTGTTAGAAGGTGAATTAAATTCAGTTAGTGATTAAATAAATAAGAAATAAAAATAGATTAAAAAAGTTTCTATTTAACTCACAACCCCTCAGAAAAAAAATTTCTGGCGCACTACGGACTGCAGTCACGGATGAATTAGTAAGTACGGATCATCCCATAACACGTGTGCGTTTAGAGTAATGATTCGTGTCATGGTTCGAATCATGATTTATGACTCGTTACAGTATTTTTTCTCACAAAAAATTCACATAAATCAAGAATAGTTCTGAATTATGATTTTGAGTACATAAACAAAACGTTATCAAACTTTCCTTCTTTTTTTTTTTTTTTTTTTTAAATTTACAATTAGACCTATTCTTTGGACTCTCTGTTTAAGGTTTTTTTTGTTTTTCTATTTTTCCCTATAAAAGTTATGGTCGTGTTTGAAGTTAGTTTTATTTTTGTTTTTCACATTTTTCGAGAAAGAAAAAATGAAAACGAGAGAGAAACGATGTTTGGCACAATTAAAGATAAAAAATGAAAATGAAAATGATTTTTTAGTTTAGTGTAAAATGTGAGAGAAATAAAAAATGACTTTTAGTCATTTTTCATTTTTTGTTTATGTTTTCTCCTCTCTCGAGCACACAGAGATAGAGAGACATTAATAGATTTTTTTATACTGAAAACAATATCTTAATAAAACTACTAAATGCATTTTTAAAAATAATTTCTATCTGAGATTAAAAATATTTTTATTTTTATTTTTATACAAAAAATAAAATTATTTTAAAATGAGTTCTAAACGAATTTTATGAAACTTATTTTGGGTCTTTTGTGAATAACTATGTACGACAGGACATCGATTTTGTCCTTTTTTTTTTTCCTGCAAAAAGGAAAAAAAATAAAATAAAATTGTCCACCGATCAGATAATGAATATTGATAGGGTTTTCAGTCAAAAGTAGTATTTCTTGGACTCTTGGCGAATGATATAGTGATAATTAATTTATAATAAGGACTTGTATATCACTTCCCGACAAGTAGTATCGAAATCAAATACGCCATCATTGTAGACCTTGGATTTTTGTCTTCACTCCAATTTCGTAAGATATTCAGACAAGTTCAACTTAATAACATGGAAACTTCGGCTTATCGTTAGAGTTTTTTATTGTTAGAATATAGTCAAGATTATATATATTGAAAAGTATAAAAAATATATAATTTTTAATATAAAATCAACGGTTAAAAAATAAATCACTATCGATAATTTATTTTTTTTAATCATATTAAAAAAACTTTTAATAACATATGTACTCTTGTCTCGTGTGTTTTTTTTTTTTTTAAAGTCCTAGAGACAAATTCACACCTGTATATCACTAAAAAAAAAAAGTCGTGCAAATCCCCTAAAGAAAATTGTCTTGCCAATTTACTCCCTCTTGTTTTATTATGAACAGGGTATATATATATATATATATATATATACACTAGTGTAGACTTTTGCAATGACTGGATATATAAGAGCTCGTGCAACCAACTATGAATTAACTAGCTAGTTTACTTATTCTTAAAAAAAAAAAGAAAAAAAAAAAAAGAAAACTAGCTAGTTTTACTTATTAAAGTCTTTATGTATAGTTTAACCTAATGATATACGAATATAGGATTGAGTTTCTTTCTTACAAAGAAAATTAGATAGAGAATATCAGGAACTGATTTCACTTTACCCATATTAGATAAAGTTTATATGAAAGTAAATAATTTCTTGCGTTTTTTTTTTTTTTTTCCTGAAACAGACTGTAAATTCCTATCGTGTAACCCATATACAATATTTCACACAAAAAAGAAGGAAAAAACGCAATATAATAATGAGATTATATATATAATATAAAATAAAAAAATATAGGAAAAAAATAGAGAATTTATCTTGAAGAGTGTCTGAATTTGGACTTTTTCCATTTACTTTTGATAAATACATTTTTGTTAATGTAATTATTTAACTAAAAAGGTTATGCATCAAGAATAAATGATAAAAATGCTGATAAATGCACTTTTAAGAAATATTTGTCAAAATTATCCTAAAATGTATCACCTTTTAATGTTCTGGAATAACAAATAAGAAAAGGACCAATGACAGAACTAATGCCCACAATTAGTTTTTTTCTTTCCGGCATTATACGTGATATAGGCATATCCAAGAAGAATAATGCTAAGGACACCAACTCAAATCTTAATTTTATTTATCAATTGATATGGTATGTGAACTGTTATATTTTTATTCGTAGATGTAATATGTTATTATTAATTAACATAGCAATATTTTAGACAATTACTATTATAAAAGTGACAATTCATATATCATATCAGTTGATACATAAAAGTTAAAATTTGAGTTTGTGTCCGTAACATTATTCATTCAAGAATAAAGCTAAATACAAACCAACTAAAAAACACCAAAGAAGTATAGTACTATAATACAATTACCAAAATGTGTCTCTTATATCTATGTTTTTGGCACGTGTTATCTAAACTTTTGTTAGTGCAACAAGTCATTAAAGCATTTAGTCGACAAAATATATATAGATAGAATCAAATATTGCTAAGGACTGTATTGATATCACCTTGTCCACATGTTCTCAATGGCTTTCCTATAAAAACAGCCAAATGGAAATCACTTCGAATCGTGAAGATCTTTCTCTCTCCCCCAATTTGCTACACGTATTGTAGAGGAAGAACACTAGTTATTTGTACTACTTCAAGTTGTTCAGAACTCATATATGAGGGGAAGACAATCATGTGCGGATACATGCATTCGGATATATATATATATATATATATATAAGACATCTATGTATCATAATCCAACGTTTAGATTGTTTTTGTTGTTTCTTTATTGGATGAGGGAGACTGCGACCTTTGTCATCATCATCGGTTCCACCTCAGCCACAAAACTGGAGAAACATTTGTCTAATGTACAAAAATCTGAAACATAGAAATTTCCATTTAATTGCACTATAGACAACAGTTTTTTTAAAAAATTATGGTCCTATTTTTAGTAGTTTAATCTACTGTTTAAAGTAGTGTATATCAGATTATATTGAAATAATTATATAAGGTTCTGTTTATTTCACCGATTTGAGTTTTACTATAATAAAAAGCTCTCAGAAACAGTCACATCTAACTTTTTTATTACAGTAAAAAGCTATAATATAAAAATACATAAAAAATTTGAATCAGCAAACTAAACAAGAAGCATACAACAATTTTCATACGTGGATATATACTATACAAAAGGAAGGCGGCAATGGAGTTTGGGAGATAACAAATAGAGATAGGGCGGTGTTTGTTAGTCAAGATTATCATGCGTGTTCAGTTGTTTGTCTCTTTGTGGTTCCTATTTCCTTCCAAGCAAAAAATATATGGTCTGCCATCATATCATCATCCTCGAGAAATGATTTGTGGGGCTCGGGGACGGGGATGATATATATGGGCTATTCAATCTCCACCCACAATCCCACAGGACTGCACAGCATTGCCTCATTTTCCCACTAGTAAATTATTAGGTAAAATGCATCAAAAATCAAATCAGATATTTTATTTTAAATTTTTTTGAGAGTTTCCTCTCTCTCTCTCTCTCTCTCTCTTTAAAGTTTCAGATGGGATCATAACTTGACTTTGTTAACTGTGGGGTCATATTGTGATTCACTTAGGATCCCCTCTTTAATTAGGTTTTCTTTTTTTTCTTTTTTTTTTTTTTTAAAGAAGAAAGGCCTATTTAATTGCTTTAGGTTTGATTATTTTGGGAGACAACTAAATCCATCGTGGATCAACTGATCAAGATTTTATTTTATTGTGGAAAGAAGATCAGTCCTATCAAAATAAGTTTGCATCAGTCTTCGTTACTAGGTAGTAAGGTTTTCTAATTACGCTAATAAATATCCCCTCCTCCAGTTTTGTAACGCTATTAATTTCTTTCTAACTTTATCGGACTTTCTTCGTAAGCATCCTTATCAGCAAGACTTGATTTCTGACCGTTAAATCTGATTAAAATCACATTAACTTAAAAATATATGCAGAACGGACAGTTTCTGATCTAGTAATATATATTTGGCAGTTAGAATGGAGAGAATTATCGATAGTTCATTTTTTCTAGTCCCACAAGAGAAATTCCCTAACTCGTAACTGATTCCTTAACCTTGGGCATTTCTAATATCAAAAGCTAAGCATATAAAAATTACAAGATTAAAAAAATCTTATTGTTTTTGCAAAATGTACTGATAAGAATGTATTGTTGAACACCGAAAACTCTGTAAAACGAACAAGTAAAAATGATCAAGGCGCGGTAATGGGCAAGAGTGACAAGACCACTCTGATGCTTAAATTGATTTTTATGGATAGAATGTAGAAGAGTTTTGGTACTGTAAAAAGTCTTTATATTGGTCCCTAAATGGTAGGAATGTATAGATACCATGGGAGATTATCAGTATAAGTTATGGAGTTTGCCTCCAACATAAATAAATATTTCCTTTTTATGGGAATTGATTATACATGTCATCTCTTAATGGAAGAGCGATTCAAGAACAGTTGCCTCCCACTTAATTAAATCAATTAAGATCTATTGTCCTATTTTTTTATCTCGTTGACTGTCATTCTAATTCAAATTTGAGATCTCATGAACTACTTAAACATTTTTTTAGTATTTAAGCATTTTTTAGTATTTAGTTATTATTCATATGTTCAGATTGATAAATTTATATGACACGACAAATAAACAATGGAATGCCAATCATTTAGACAAAAAACTGAGAACAACGTAGGTGGATTCCACTTAATTATGCACGATTTAATTAATGTGACTTCAATGACGTTGTTGGCAATGTGGCATCAATTATCACCATATAAGGTGATTAGTTGGCAAGTGGATGTTTGTTGGCAGACAGTGGTTATATATAATAATTATTGTGATTGCAAATATGGAGTATTTTTGTTTTGGATCGACACCTTTATTCACACTTTATTACTTGAGGCAACTCGTGCACTTGTGAGCACAAATACACGCAGCAGAGTGGTTCTTCAATTTTGAGGAGCTAAATGGAGGTGTTGTTTACATGGGCAATAATGACACCTTGCAATTAACTGGGATAGGTTCAATCCACTTGAAGTGCCATGATGGATCAACGAAGGTTCCGACTAATGTCCGGTATGTACCGCACTTTAAGAAGAATCTCATCTCTTTAGAAGTCTTAGAATCTAAAAGCTTCAATGTGACTATGTGAGATGGAATTCTTAAAGTTGTTTCTGGCACACTAGTGGTAATGAAAGGCATTAGGAAGAAGAACCTATATTATTTCCAAGGTAGTACGGTTATCAGAATGGCGGCTATTGTTACTGAGGAAGACAAAGATTCAGAGGTCACCAGACTATGGCATATGTGTCTGGGACATCCTGGTGAGAAAGCTTTGCAGAATTTGGTGAAGCCGAGCTTGCTAAACGGAGCCAAGACATGCAAGTTGGAATTTTGTGAGCATTGTGTTGTTGGAAAGCAGTCAAAAGTGAAGTTTGGTACGGCGATCCATAACATGAAATGTATTTTACATTATGTTCATTCTAATGTGTAGGGACCCACTAGAATGACTTCCTTGGGAGGTTTACACTATTTTGTCACTTTTGTCGATGACTTTTCAAGAAAAGTTTGGGTATACGTGATGAAGACTAAGGATGAAGTGTTAGATATGTTTCCTTAAGTGGAAAAATATGGTTGAAAATCAAACTGGCAAAAAGATCAAACAACTTCGCACTGACAATGGTACGGAGTATACTAGTGATCCTCTTGCAAAAGTCTGCCAAGATGATGGCATCATTTGACACTTCACAGTAAGAAGAAATCCGCAACATAATGGGGTGGCTGAATGCATGAATCGAACTTTGTTGGAGAAAGTTCATTGTATGTTGTCTAATGTTGGATTAAGCAAAGCATTTTAAGCTGAGGTTATGATGTATGCGAGTCATCTCATCAACCGGTTGCCATCTGCTGCAATAGGAGGCATGACACCCATGGAAGCCTGGTATGGAAAACCTACTAATGATTATGATTCTTTACATGTATTTGGTTCCACTGCCTATTATCATGTAAAAGAATCAAAGTTAGATCCGAGAGCTAAGAAAGCCTTGTTCTAGGAATTATCTCGGGCGTGAAGGGATGCCGTCTCTGGTATCTCGAAACAAGGAAGATAATTTTTAGCAGGGATGTCACCCTTGATGAATTTTCCATGTTGAAAAAAGTGACTGTTGTTACTACGTAGCAGGTGGAATGAATTCCGTAACATGTAGAGTTTGATGCAACAACGTTTATTCCAGCAGATGAAGAACCTCCTAGGGTAGAGGAGAGCACTGGAGAATGGAGAAGAAGAGCGAGTTTCAATCCAAGAACCTTAATAGCAACCACCAGAGCCAATTGCAGTTAGAAGGCCAAGACGAGAAATCTGAAAACCTACTCGATTTGCTGACATGGTGGCCTTTGCACTTCCAGTAATAGATGATGATGTTCCTATCACTTACCAAGAAGTATTTAGAAGCTCAGAAAGTAAGAAGTGGAAGAAAGCTATGGAAGAAGAAATGCAATCTCTCCAGAAAAATGAATGGTGGCGAAGGGCTATGCACAGAAGGAAGGAATCGACTACAATGAGGTATTTTCTCTAGTTGTGAAACATTCCTCCATTAGAATTTTGTTGGCCTTGGTAGCACAGTTAAATTTAGAGCTAGCTCAACTTGATGTGAAAACCGCATTCTTGCATGGTGATTTGGAAGAGGAAAACGGCTATGCATAGATAGAAGGAATCGACTACAATGAGGTATTTTTTCCAATTGTGAAACATTCCTCCATTAGAATTTTTTTAGCCTTGGTAGCACAATTGAATTTGGAGCTAGCTCAACTTGATGTGAAAATTGCATTCTTGCACGGTGATTTGGAAGAGGAAATCTACATGACTTAACCAAAAGCATTTAAGGTTGTTAGTAAAGAAGATTGGGTGTGCAAGCTAAAAAAATCACTGTATGAAGTAAAACAGTCTCTGAGGCAGTGGTACAAGCGATTTGACAAATTTATGATCGGAAAAGGGTACACGAGAAGCAAGTATGATCATTGTGTATATTTTTGCATGCTACAAGATGGATCTTTTGTTTACTTACTCTTGCACGTCGATGACATGTTGATTGCATCTAAGAGCCAAGCAGAGATTGACAAGTTGAAGGCTCAATTAAATCAAGAGTTCAAAATGAAAGATCTTGGAGAAGCCAAGAAGATCCTTGGCATGGAGATTAGCAGAGATAGACAGAAAGGTAAGCTTTGTCTATTGCAGAAGCAGTATTTGAAGAAAGTATTACAACGTTTTAGCCTGGCCGAACAGTTAAAGCCTGTAAGTACTCTGATTGCTCCTCATTTCAAGCTTAGTTCTGTTGTGTCTCCTAGCACAGATGCAGAATAAGAGTACATGTCAAAGGTTCCAAATGCAAATGCGGTTGGTAGCTTGATGTATGCAATGGTGTGTAAGAGGGCTGACATTTCACACGTTGTTAGAGTAGTGAATAGGTATATGCATAATCCTGGCAAAGGACATTGGCAAGCTGTGAAATAGATTTTGAGGTATATTCTGAAAACTTTGGATTTTGGTTTGTTTTTTTGAGCGGGATGATTCACT
Organism: Morus notabilis; assembly: GCF_000414095.1. Taxonomy (NCBI): domain Eukaryota; kingdom Viridiplantae; phylum Streptophyta; class Magnoliopsida; order Rosales; family Moraceae; genus Morus; species Morus notabilis. Next base: position 43,634 of record NW_010358062.1, on the reverse strand, counting down.
CGGTCATTGCGTGGTCGGATATGTTGATTTCGACTATGCCGGTAATTTGGACAAGCGTCGATCAACTACTAGCTACGTGTTTACTCTTGTGAAAGCTCCAGTAAGTTGGAAGTCTACCTTACAGTCGACAGTTGCTCTGTCTATGGTAGAGGCGGGATATATGGTAGTTGCAGAGGCTGTTAAGGAAGCAATATGGTTGCAAGGTTTACTTGGTGAATTGGGAGTTTACCAGAAGCACATATCAGTGTATTGTGATAGTTAGACTGCTATCCACTTAGCCAAGAACTAAGTATACCATGCACGGACGAAGCATATCAACGTTCCGTTCCATTTTTTTGCAGGAAATTCTTGAAGATGGTAAGATTCTGCTTTATAAGATTAAGATTGTTGATAATCCCGCAGATATGTTGACCAAGGTGATAATAACAACCAAGTTCAAACTCTGTTTGGACTTGATAAACTGTTGGAAAAAAATGGCTTATTAAGCCATTTTAAAGGCCCATTTTGAGGCCCATGTTTGAAAGGGGCCCAATAGGTTTTGAGACGGGTCTCGATGGATTTGCGTTCTTCGTCACGAGGAGATCGAAATCAAGTATTCATACACTCAAAATGGATTTTGGGTGAATGAGAAATTGATGGTCTAAGTATGGTACTTGGAATGGCATATGTAGAAGGAAAATTGCAAAAGTCCCACATTGGCTAGGAGTGAAGCCAATGAGGTATTTATAAGTGATTGCACTTTGAAACCTAGGTAAGCATGTATACCAGAGAGGCTCTCTCACGCGTAGGGGGGGTGCGAATCACAGGCCCGGCGGGTTTGGGGCCTAATGTGTGCGCCCGCGACCTGCGGACACGAATGCCGGACCGAAAAACGCGTGAGCTTACTTTTGCGATTTTATTTTTGCTCTAGCCAAGACCTTCCAGCTTCCGTTTGGCATAAAACAATGATGGTTAAAGACCATAATGAGACCTTAATGGTGATCAATGGAGGCAAAACCGAATCAAGCTTTCATGGCTTTGGTTTTCCATCATCAAAAGCTGAATTACTAGCCAGAATGTGGCCAGATTCACCATGGGAAATCAAAAAACGTTTTGGCTGGTTTTAATCACCATTATTCCGGGAATAAATCTGGGTTATTACACCATAATGTCTTGGTGTAACACCCAAATTTTGGAGCCTATATAAAGGCCAAAACTCCACATGATAGGTACACACTTCCTCACAATTCTCTTCTCCTTTTTGGTTCTCTCTCTCTCTTGGTTTGTTCCGGATTTCCTT
>NW_010358062.1:37441-41584 GCF_000414095.1 Morus notabilis | reverse complement strand
TGTGAACCACAATGAAAAGCCTGATAAATTCAGTGGCCTGAATTTTAAAACTTGGCAACAAAAAATGTTGTTTTATTTAACAACATTGAATCTTGCGAGATTCTTGAAAGAGGATCCTCCTACTGTTAGAGAGGATGAAGTGGATGCTCAAGCATTCCACGCGGTTGATGCTTGGAACCATTCCGACTTTCTGTGTCGGAACTATGTGCTTAACGGGTTGGCTGATGGGCTTTACAATGTGTATAGCTCAAAGAAAACCGCTAAGGACTTATGGGAATCTTTGGACCATAAATATAAGTCCGAGGACGCGGGTGCTAAGAAGTTTTTAGTGGGCCAATTCCTGAATTACAAGATGGTGGACTCGAAGATTGTCATTAGTCAAGTTCAAGAGCTCCAATTGATAATTCATGAAATACATGCTGAGGGAATGGCCATTAGTGAATCCTTTCAGGTAGCTGCGCTGGTTGATAAGCTACCCCCCTCCTGGAAGGAATTCAAGAGCTACCTGATGCACAAGAGGAAAGAGATGACCGTTGAGCAATTGGTTGTCAGGCTTCGCATCGAAGAAGACAATAGGCGGACTGAGAAGAAGTTCTCCAATGCAACCGCGAGCTCCGCTAAGGCTAATGTGGTGGAGCATGATAGCTCCAAAAAGAAAGGAAAGCCCGGATCCAAGATGGGACCAAAGGGTGGAATTGTCAAGAAGAAATTCCAAGGAAAGTGCTTCAACTGCAACAAGGTTGGGCACAAATCGGCGGATTGCAGGCTGCCAAAACGAAACAAGGATAAAGAGGCCAATGCTGTGGACACCATTTCCAAAGAAGTGTCCGACATCAGCTTGTCTGCTGTGGTCTCCGAAGTGAACTTGGTCGACTCCAATTCAAAGGAGTGGTGGCTCAATACTGGGGCTACAAGACACATCTGCTGTGACCGGGCTGAGTTTGCTGATCTAGTTCCATTGAAAACTGGAGAGAAGCTCTTCATGGGCAATTCTGCAACTTCTGTGATCAAGGGCCAAGGAACGGTGTTTTTGAAGATGACCTCGGGCAAGGAAGTGAAGCTCCACAACGTGCTTTATGTGCCCGACATCCGGAAGAATCTCATATCCGGGACAATGCTGAGCATGCACGGCTTCAGGATGGTGGTTGGAGCCGATAAGATAGTTTTGTCCAAAATGGGAATGTATGTGGGAAGGGGTTATGTGAAAAGTGGCATGTGGAAAATGAATGCCATAGCTGTAAAACCCAAAAAGATGAATAAAAAGAAAGAGTCTTCTGTTTATATGCTTGAGTCTTCTAATTTATGGCATGGTAGACTAGGACATGTTAATTATGATACTTTGCGTAGATTAATTAACTTGGATCACATTCCCACATTTCATATCGATTCCAAACATAAATGTGAAATTTGTGTAGAGGCAAAACTAACAAGGTCATCATTCCAGATGATAGAAAGGAATACTAAGCCGCTTGATCTAATACATAGTGATGTTTGTGATTTAAAGTTTGTTCAAACGAGAGGTGGTAATAAGTATTTTATCACTTTCATTGATGATAGCACAAAGTATTGCTATGTATATTTGCTGAAAAGCAAAGATGAAGCTGTAGAGAAATTTGCTCTCTACAGGCAAGAAGTTGAAAACCAACTTAATAAGAAGATTAAGATGGTAAGAAGTGACCGTGGTGGTGAATATGTTGAACCATTAAGTGCACTTTGTGCACAACATGGAATTATCTACGAAGTCACACCTCCATATTCTCCCCAATCAAATGGCATTGCTGAACGGAAAAATCGTACCTTAAAGGACATGATGAATGCAATGTTAATAAGTTCTGGGTTGCCACAGAACATGTGGGGGGAAGCCATTTTATCGGCTAATTACCTTTTAAATAAGGTTCCGCGTAAGAAAGTCGATAAAACCCCCTATGAGTTGTGGAAAGGAAGGAAACCTTCCTACAAATACTTGAAAGTGTGGGGGTGTTTGGCCAAGGTAATGGCACCAACACCAAAGAAGATGAAGATAGGTCCAAAAATGGTTGATTGTATCTTCATTGGGTATGCTCATAACAGTACGGCATATCGGTTCCTTGTGCACGAGTCTGAAAACCCTGACATACACAAGAACACGATAATAGAGTCTAGGAATGCATCGTTCTTTGAACATGTATTTCCTTGTAAGACTAAGGAAGATGAGCCAAGTTCATCAAAACGAACTTTTGAGACTATCATAGAAGATTGTAGTCAAAATTCTGGAAATGATGAAAATGTGGAAATGGAGGAGGAGCCTAGACGAAGTAAAAGGGCAAGGATAGGAAAATCTTTCGGACCGGATTTTCTAACCTATATGCTAGAGGCAGAACCACAAACATATAAAGAAGCTGTGAGCTCAACTGAGGGTCCTTTATGGAAAAAAGCCATAAAAAGTGAAATAGATTCCATCTTACAAAATCATACTTGGGAACTAGTAAACCTTCCACCTGGAATTAAACTACTAGGTTCAAAATGGATTTTTAAACGGAAAATGAAGACAGATGGAACTATTGACAAGTATAAGGCTAGACTAGTAATAAAAGGTTATAGACAACGAGAAGGCCTTGATTATTTTGACACATATTCTCCAGTGACGAGAATAACATCCATAAGGATGATACTAGCGATTGCTGCACTGCGGAATCTTGAAGTTCATCAAATGGATGTGAAGACAGCCTTTCTAAATGGAGATCTGGAAGAAGAAATCTGCATGGAACAACCTGAGGGTTGTATAGCTCTAGGACAAGAGAAGAAAGTCTGTAAATTAGTGAAGTCGTTGTACGGACTAAAACAGGCACCAAAACAATGGCATAAGAAATTTGACGATGTTATGTTGTCAAATGGATTCAAAATCAACGAGTGTGACAAATGTGTTTATGTCAAGAATACAGACGATGGTTATGTCATTCTTTGTCTGTATGTAGATGACATAATAATTGTAGGTAGTAATGATCGGATGGTCAGATCTACTAAACACATGTTGAACTCAAGGTTTGACATGAAAGATATGGGACCAGTTGATGTGGTCCTGGGGATCAAAATCAAAAGAGTGCATGATGGTCTCATATTGACTCAGTCACATTACGTGGACAAGATACTTGACAAGTATAATAAGGATGATTCTGGTATAGCCAGGACTCCCATTGATATAAGTCAACATCTGTCCAAAAATAGAGGTGAAAGCATATCCCAGGTGGAGTATGCTAGAGTGATTGGCAGTCTTATGTACTTAATGAGCTGTACAAGACCAGATATAGCCTTCACTATAAGTAGATTGAGCAGATTCACGAGTAACCCAGGAGATGACCACTGGAAAGCAATTGTGAGAGTACTAAGGTACTTAAGATACACTCGTGAATATGGATTGCACTACACAAGAGAGCCTGGTGTTTTAGAAGGATACTCTGACGCAAGTTGGATATCCGATACACAGGACTCTAAGGCGACCAGTGGATATGTATTCACCTTGGGTGGTGCAGCTATTTCATGGAAATCTTCTAAGCAAACGGTAATAACCAGATCCACGATGGAAGCTGAGTTTGTCGCATTGGATAAATGTGGTGAAGAAGCAGAATGGCTTAGACATTTCTTAGAAGACATTCCGGATTGGCCAAAGCCTGTACCAGCAATTTGCATACACAGCGATAGTCAATCAGCTATTGGTAGAGCACACAATACAATGTATAATGGTAAGTCTAGACATATACGTCGACGACATAATACCATTAGACAATTGATCTCAACGGGAGTCATAGTCATTGACTATATAAGGTCGAAAGATAATATTGCGGATCCACTGACTAAAGGACTAAACCGAGATCAAGTTGAAAAGACATCGAGAGGAATGGGATTGAAGCCCATGGAAAAATAGGTTGAAGCAGTGGAAACCCAACCTAGCTGACTGGAGATCCCAAGATCTAGGTTCAATGGGACAACTAAATTGTCTAGACTGGCTGAGTTCACTGTGGGGGTAACCCCAGCCAATTCCTATGATGATAACAGTGAAACCCGTACGAGGAAAAGGTTAAACATTGGTTTCTAATGATTCTTATGCGTCGGATACGACAGGAATCCGAGCGGAGTAATACGGGTTACTCTTCATTAAGAAATCAC
>NW_010358062.1:0-36865 GCF_000414095.1 Morus notabilis | reverse complement strand
AAAAATGGCTTATTAAGCCATTTTAAAGGCCCATTTTGAGGCCCATGTTTGAAAGGGGCCCAATAGGTTTTGAGACGGGTCTCGATGGATTTGCGTTCTTCGTCACGAGGAGATCGAAATCAAGTATTCATACACTCAAAATGGATTTTGGGTGAATGAGAAATTGATGGTCTAAGTATGGTACTTGGAATCACGGGCCCGGCGGGTTTGGGGCCTAATGTGTGCGCCCGCGACCTGCGGACACGAATGCCGGACCGAAAAACGCGTGAGCTTACTTTTGCGATTTTATTTTTGCTCTAGCCAAGACCTTCCAGCTTCCGTTTGGCATAAAACAGTGATGGTTAAAGACCATAATGAGACCTTAATGGTGATCAATGGAGGCAAAACCGAATCAAGCTTTCATGGCTTTGGTTTTCCATAATCAAAAGCTGAATTACTAGCCAGAATGTGGCCAGATTCACCATGGGAAATCAAAAAACATTTTGGCTTGGTTTTAATCACCATTATTCCGGGAATAAATCTGGGTTATTACACCATAATGTCTTGGTGTAACACCCAGATTTTGGAGCCTATATAAAGGCCAAAACTCCACATGATAGGCACACACTTCCTCACAATTCTCTTCTCCTTTTTGGTTCTCTCTCTCTCTTGGTTTGTTCCGGATTTCCTTGAGTAGTTCTTGTAGTTCGGTTTTGGTGATAGAGGGAAGATCAAGTTCTAGTTCGCCGGACGGTTCCGAAAGTGCATCGAGCTGCCGTCGTTGTCGTTGTATCCTGGGAGACGGACGTCCAACGTAACCTCAAGCACACGCCGGAGGGGACGAATCTGTTTTAAGGACAACGTGGTTCACGTGCCTCGACATTCATACAATTCCGTTTTCGAATTCCTTACAAAGGTTGATTTCGGGTTGTAACAATTTTCATTATTTTGTTATTCCTTTATTTCCTTGTTCTTCTTTGTATTTTCTATTATATTGTCTAACATAAACATCCTGCGAATTTGAACACCTTTGGGTGTGTGGCACCATTAGGTGCATTTGGAAACATACTTTCTCACTTTGTATTGCAGATGGTGAAAATTGAAGCTAAGGTGGGGATTGTTGGCAATGTGACATCAATTATCACCATATAAGGTGATTAGTCGATAAGTGGATGTTTGTTGGTAGACAATGTTTATATATAATAATCATTATGATTGCAAATATGGAGTACTTTTGTTTTGGATCATTCACGTGGAATAGCTTAGCAACATAAGTTAGAGCACTTGCATGTAAGCCACACATATTAGAAGAGTTGGTGAGAATGAATTTCAATCACATGTTTATTCTGCGTCGTTGGGTTCCTTTGGCTATAAAGAGCCATACATTTACATAGTTTGAAGCATTAGAGATAACAGAAGCATTCAAAGAAGAAGTTCTCGTTTGTAAGCACTTTGAGCATTTGTAACATTTATAGTATTCAAGCATTGTTTCGTTGAGGTACTTGAATATAGTTTGATAAAGTTGTCTTCTTTGAGTTTGTATTTTTAAAAGAAATGGTGTAATGAGCATTTGAGAAGTGAGGTTGAGAGTTGTTTGTATTCCATATTCGTTATCTCCCTCCCGTAGACGTAGGCGGTTTGTTGAACCACGTTAAATTTTTGGTGTCGTTTTCTTTTTCTCTTCCTCTCATTATCATCTTGCATCGCCACTCAGCACGCTTCCAAACAACAGACGTGCTCGAAAATTAAGGGGACGTTTATTTTCTATATTCATCATTGATTTTGAATCATGATTCATGGTTCTCTACAGTATTTTTCTCTCAAAAAAACACACGTAAAACGAGAATAATTCTGAATATATAAACCAAACGTCCTCTAAGTGACCTTACGTAATGATTGTCGCCTCTCTTTTTCTGGCGGAGCTTGATTTCTCATTTTGGGCAGAGCAAGGCCGGGCTTCTCCGTTTTTAGCTTTCCGTTGAGCTCAGATCCTTTCGGCATAGTTTGTTCACCTCTTCTCAACGGAGTACAAACGCGATCCACTTCTTGATAGAGCACGTGCTCTTATTTTTGGTGCAGCGTGGGCTCATCTTCTTGGAGGAGATTCGAGTTCGACTCTTTCTTTTGGCGGAGCACGTGAGCGGTTGAGTGAAGCACGTTTGGTCAAAGTCAGTGCAAATATTAATGACCACTTTCATTGTGACAACAAAATACCGTCGAACACTTACTTTAACTAATTTCATGATTGAATCTCTGTTTTTTTTTTTAAGTGATTTATGATTGAACTTTTACACTCATCATGCACCTTGATATGTTAGAAGGAAAGTTTGCATTTTAGATCCTTAAACTTTAAAACTATTGGCATTGGGATCCTTATTTTTTAAATGTTCGCACTTGCGTCTCTAACTTGTATTTTCTTAGCTTTTGTAGGTCCTTTATTGACAACTTCACCCAGGTGCAATAGTTTGGGGAACTACATGTAAATTTACTTTGATATAAAAGGACTTTTGGCATTCACTTGATCTTTTTTTTTTTTTTTTCGAAGAGTTTGTTATAGTCTTACTTTAAAGTGAATGGAAATTTCAAGCTAGAATTAATTCAGTTAGTTTTCTACAGTTCTTTTTTAAGATTGAAGAAAATAAAATATATGTTACATTGCATTAAATGTCTTTTCAAAAACTACAAAAAAAAAAAAAAAATTTAAAGAATCATGGGATCATACTTGTGAAAAAAGTTAATGTGGTTTTTCCTATTTGTATCTATATTTTGCGGAAAGCATTTTTCTTTCCTTACCAAAAAAAAAAAAAATGGAAAATGAAGAAATATTTTGTTCTAAAGATCCTAACACGTAGCTCATGGCACGAATATTAGTTGAATTAAGACAGAAACTTAACCATGTCCTAGTGTTATGATTTCTATACACTGTACATAATTTTTCATGTAAAATTTGTGTATACATATATTTTCAATATCACCATATTCTGAAATATTGCAAAGGAATACTGTATTTTAAAGCAAAAATCTATAGTTTCCATTATAAGTAAATAAAAAAAAAAAAGCAATTCTGTCATTTTTCTCTCAAATTTACACCAATACAAATATGGCTACCAAATTTTTTTGTGATATATACAGAAATCTCTCAAAATATTTTCCGAAAATAGTTTGCACCCAAAAGACCTTTGATTTGATTTTTGGTGTTTTTATTTTTTTAACATTTGATGCAATGTAACTATATGATATTTTCTATATTTCTAAAAAATAAATAAAATAAAATTTTGAATTTGCGTCTTGAAATCCCCATTAACTTCAAGAGGCAAAAATAAATATTTGAACCGAAGGTACCAAGTTATGCACCAATAACATTGTTTACTTTTGATTATATCAAATTATTAACTTAATGGTTAGTTCATGTACATATGTTTCCCTCAGCATCAAGAGCATGCTTTTGTATGTTGTTAATTGACTTGTAATTTTAGGTACATTATTCTATACATATAAGTCCCGTTCATTTTATCGATTTGAGCTTTATTACAGTAAAAAAACTTTCAGAAACAGTCATATTTAACTTTTTGCTATAGTAAAAAGCTCTCACATAAAATCACATCTCAACTCAAATTAAAAACTCAAATCAACGAACTAAACGGATTCATAGAATCCATAACTCCATCATAATATAATCTAAACTATTAGTCAAAACTTGGATAATAATAAAGAAACTGTTTGTAATAAAATTAGCTTGTTGGGAAGGCCTCCTTGCTCCACTACCCCACTTGGAATTCAATATTATGATAATAAATAATAGAATAAATTTTATTTTTGCCCTCTGACAGTGGTATGCACACCTCTCAAATTTTAAAATATTAGCAAGAATACCCCATCCGTCACATTTATTCGTTACATGCCGATGTGGCACTAAATTAGAGACTATAAACTTAATTAAGTTTATAATTTTAATTATTAGAGAAATTTTAATTAAAAAAGAAATTCCTTTAACAAAAAAAAACCTTTTCGTTTGTCTGACTAAAAGAAAAAAAAAAAAAAAAACCCTTTTGTTTTGAAGATGGCTATTTCTTCTTGGAGAATGACGGCCGTGGAGAAGCTTGTTGTGCGGGACAATATGCTTTGACACATCGGATAATAACAGCGCTCCACGTGGCCCTGTAATGACCACGTCGGCCAAACCGTCGACTCATCATACCGCCGACCTAATAAGACATCGGCGTTTACCCAACTCATGCACATCAGGGGTCTCGTTAAGGTCGATCGTGTAAAGGGCGGTGCCTAGCCTAGTTATCATCTGGGCTCATGAAGCCGACCATATATACAGAAGGCCAGCTGGAAGCCGACCGTATAAACGTGGGACCCCCTGAGGAAACGTGTGCGCTTGGAAGAAGTCTGTAATGCAGGCATCAATTACAAGCACTTAAACCATCCACAACTAGATGGTGGAGGGTTACAGGGAGTGTAGAGCTGTAATGGAGGACTAATTAGATTAATGAACAGTCCAAAAGGTGATTAACTAGCTATGGGTCTAGGCTCATAGGATGGCAGGCACTCGAGTGGAGGTCTACAGAGAGGTCTACAGAGGAAAACCGCTCATGAAGTAAACTTGGGCTATAAAAGAGGGGCAAAGCCCCAAGCTAAGGGGGTTCTTCTTTTCCTTGGAGAGCAGAAAATACATACAACGAAACAGTGGATGTAGTTCTTGATTAACAGAGTGAACCACTATAAACCATGTGTGTCTTCACATTTGAGTATCACTTTTCGTGTTATTTTCCACCGTAAAAGTACAACACACACTTCACAGTATCAATTACACTTCCACAATCAAATTTTGGCCGATAACCTCACGGGATACTAGGAGGTAACCTGGTGTAACCCAGTTGACGAAATTTGACCGTCAACAAAGCCGATTCGGCATAAACGTCGGAGTTTCTGACCGTCGTAACCCTAAGATCCATGATACCCAACCTCTTCGGCACCATCTCCAGGCCGAATCCAGTCTCTAGGTCCCACACACCAAACTGCTGCCTTCCTTCTTCATCTCCTCATCGGAGCTCTTAATCTTTGAGTCCAGCGACTCTCCACGACTCAAAATCGTCACCTTCTCCCCCATCTTCATCGCCCTGAGGTCTTCGGAGTTGATCTCATTGAGACTGAGTTGTTGTTCCTCTGCTCCAGAATCCTGTGGGCTCAACAAATCGGCGCATCCCTGCCGATCTAGTCCACAACCCACCCTCCGGCGGCCTCACCCCCTAGTTTTCCTATACTTTCCCGTGCCCTATTGAATTCCTTTATTGTCTTTTTTTTTCGTTGTTTGGATCCATTAACTTGCTTTCTTTGCACCAATGGTTTAAGAAGAAAAACTCCTTCGGTGGATGATGAATGAATTCGTGCATACAAGATCAAATATTGATTGTGTTGTGTCTGATTTGGCCTTTTTCTTCTCCGACTAAGGATATCGAGAAAAAAGTTGCAGAAGGAGGGAGAAGTGATGAAAAGAAGAAAGAATTTTTCTTTTTTGAAAAAATGGTTAGTTAAGTTCCGTTTATTTCACCGATTCAAATTTTGTTACAGTAAAAAATTTTAAAAAAATAGTCATATTTAATTTTTTTATTACAGTAAAAAGTTCTTATATAAAATCACATATCAACTTAAATTAGAGAATTAAACGGACCTTTAATTTATCAAGTTTTTAGTTTAAATTAGTATTTTAAAATTTATCATATTTAATGTTTTAAAGTTCGAGCAAGCAGTGAGCAGATCAATTTTTAAAATTTAGGAAATAAAGATAACATAGTCATTAAAGTTTGGAGGGATAAAAATAAAATTTATTCTAAATAACACATGTCCATCAATCAAATACTGGAACTCAACGATGAGGAAATAATGGGCGAGTTAAAACAAAATTTTGATCTAACAATGAAAACTATAAGGACGTTGACAATATTTAGGTAATGATTTATCATTACCCTACTCTATTTTTCTCCTTAGCTTATATGTCTTTATTTCCTTCGTACCAAAGACAGCGTAATTGGCTTAATTGATGTGTCGCTAAGTAAGTATTGCTGTAACTAGGCAAACTTCTGCCCGCCGGACTAGTAAATGTAACTTTTTATATATTACCGTATAACATCCTTCTTTCATTTTTGTAATAGATGATGAGTTTTCAATAGTTATGTTTTTATTAATGGTTACGTTTCCACCGGTAGTTACATATTAAATATAAAAATTTGATGACTTGACGTGAGAAAAAACTAATTTTATTAATTATCATTAATTTTTTTAGTCAACTATTTAATTTATTATAACTGTTAATTAATATATGTCGGGGTCTGATAGATCGAGAAGGTATGACGTGGCGAGATTGTGCACATATAAGTATTTGACTTGTTAGTGGCGGTTCCAATGTGGCCAAAATACTTAACGGGCCTTCAGAGTGGACAACGATGGTATGACCTCCGACAGTGGTGTGGTTCACTTAGGCCTAAATTAGACCAAAGAACACGTGTTTTAGGACTCTCTTTGCCAAAATCACGAAAATACTCTTGCAAAAAAAAAAATGTTAGAAAAATCAGAAAATAATAATGAAGAACTTCGCGAATGAAGAATGGTGAGAGAAGTAATCACGTAATTGATGGAGGAGTGACTCGAGAGGTGGATAAGGCTTTTTGATGGAGAAGGGCTCCAAAAACAGTTTGCAGACTACTTTGGAGGCTTTGAGTATGTAGCTTCGCTGGTGGATAAGGCGCTGATGGAGAAAAAAGTGATACGGAGGAGTTTGATGTAGGTTGTTCTGAGAGCGTGGAGACCGTTTGGAGCACTCCCTCCGACGGTAGACGAGAGTGACTATGAGATTGGAGGCTTGAATACTTTCAGGAAAGTATGAAGATAACTCTTATAACACTCTCAGGTAGTGTTGGAAGGTGATTGAAAAGTGTTCTTGAGGAGTGTCTAAGGAGGTCAACACTTAGAAACTATGAGGTTGCTCAAGAACTTGAAGAAGATTGCAAGTCTTTATAGCAAAAGACTTGAAGAAAGCACTCAAATGGAGAGTTTCAGTACTCTGATGTGTTTTCTGATGTGCAAGTGTGTTGGTGTTGAAATGAAGAAGGTGAGGAGTATTTATAAGAGTAAATGGGAGTGCTTGACAGCTGCTCTGACGGAGGTCTGAACACTCATTTCCATTTGGAGGAAGGTTATCAGGGGCCTTTCTTAGTTTGACAAAGAGATGGTCCGGAAATGGAATGGAAGATTCTGGAATGGAAGAAACGGCGGCGGGCAGTCAGAGCATTCCCATTATGAGGAAAGGTGTAAGATAGCTTTCTAATTTTGACAAAGAGACTCACCGAAAATGGGATGAAAAGGTTTTAGAAATTTGCTCCGGCGGAGTTCTAATGAAGTAAGGCACAAGCAATTCCATTTGGAGCAAAATCCCAACTACCTTGTCTAAGAAGGCAAAATGACACCTTAGAATTGGAAATACTTGAAGGCCAAGTTCCGAATTTTGGGCTGATGCGAAGTGACTTTAGACCTAAAATCTCCAAAAGTGTTTGACTCAACCAAGTGCTCCGAAGACTTTCCTTTTTGGGAGTTTGATCGTGTGTCAGGCCTTCGTCATATATTGTTTGTACGAGAATGACCAAGTAACCATTATACTTGCTCTGACAACATATTGCTCCGACACCCGGTTGCTTTGAATGGACAACTTGATATGGATAAGAGCTGGAAAAGCATGCTTGACACGAGAAGTGCTCCGAGAGGCATGTTTAATCGCGAGAAAAGCCTTCGAATAAGCGAAAACTAATGGATTTATTAGGCCTTTGAGTTTGAGAAATTTTCTAAAGGATCAGGCTTGGGTTTTGCGCCTTTCAAAGGCTGAAGTAAAGGATTTTAGGCTTCCAAAAACAAGGGGAGGGCTTTCTTGGGTTGAATTCTTCATCACTTATTCATGTTTAATTTGACTAATTTTGAAAAACCCCCAAACAGATTTCAAATTGGGTCAAATTAAGGACAAATTGGCCTATGTGATCACTCATGGCCCATCAAAACATAACCCACAGGAGTTTCCCGAGCTTGACTTGAGCCCATGATGAGCCCAATGACGTCGCGGGATACAAAGGATCGAGCCTGGACTCTTAATGGGCCTGGTACAAATTCAGGTATTAATAATATCTTACGATTAAAACAATGATACCCATTAATGAGTAAATATTTGAGCAACTATTAAAACAATACCCTTTATGTAATATGTGATTCACTTAAGTGTAACACTAAAAACATGTAGTCCAACACGTGAAAAAAATCTAATGTTACACACACTTCTAACAATGTTACACAAGGAAATAAAAAACTTTACATTTGCCTTTCTATATGGCTGTCGTATTTAAGACTTTATCTATAAATGGAAATGTCACGACCACATATAACTCTTATATTTGTTTACCTTTTTTTTTTTTTGTTGAAAATGTTATTTTACTACTGACCTGAAATCATCATATCATATTCTCATCAACAATTTTTTAGTATTTCAGATTTAAGATTTGCAACAGCTTATAATTGTTGCGTGCCACGAGCAATGCAGGAGCACACCTTCGAGCCGAGCCATCAATCTGCATTAGAGTGGGACAAACTGGTCTTATGTTGTAGGATTGCAGACTTGGCCTAGCAATATTTAAGCATATTAATTAACATTATATTATGTTAACATTTATTTGGGAAACAATCTTACGCTTAATCTAATCAGCTACCTCATGTTTCTACCATTTTCTTTTTTCATTCTTTCCCCATTTTTTAAGAGTACGTCAAAGAGCATCATTAATGCAATACCAAATTGATGTGTCAATATTAAATTTTGACATTTAAGTGAAAATCATCGATTGTACAATTTTCTTTGTTAAATTTGACAAATGCTATATACTTTGTGGTTATTATCATCATATGTGCAAAATGGATATCTATTAGTTTTATTAATCTTTTCATTTAATCATTACAATATTATTTTTTTTGCTTGAAATTTTTTAAAACTATTTAAATATGTGTAATAGTTTATTTTACAATTTTCAAAGTAAAATAATTAATCTTAGCAAAACTTAGATATGACATTTGAAATAATGTTATGTATTGGAGTACAAAATAGAATAGCTTGTTAAATATGTTATTTTTATATCTGTGAATAGAGGTAAAAGTTTAGACCACGCCGGACGGGCTCAATCTTAAAAGGAAAGAGTCGGCTTAGCTTGGGCCTAAACCGGCCGGAAAATTATAAAGAATTTAAAAAAAACAAAAATTTAAAAGAGTGTGCCTGGCCCGCATAATTTTTTAAGACTTTACTTCGAGCCAAGGTCAACAGTAGTGGGCCTCATACAGGCTCGTTTAACTCGACTTCTATTTTTAAATGAGAAATGAAACATTAATATTAGTATTTCTATAGGAGATCATGAACATTAAAGTTTCGATATATATATATATATATTCAAATTTAAAATTTAATTATCCACAAAATTTGGCATATATGTATTAATTATTACTAACTAAATTTAGAAAACATGTAACTAGGATATACACTTTAGTGCACACTGCCCCACATGGAGGGACCGCACTAAGATCAATTCCCATTCTCATCCTACTCGTCATTATATGAGTTGATGGATTTAATAATTTATTCATATTTTTCTCCTCTCACAATCGACTCATGGGAAATATTTAAAAAAATGAATTAAACAAATTTTTTTTTTTTTTGTCTGATTGAGTAAATCATACTCTTAGCAGATGAAAAAGAGTCATTGGTGCATCGAAGAGATAAGAGTATAAAAGAGTACACCTCTCAGTCAAAAAATCAATATTGTAAGTTTGTAACATCCAAGGACACATTGATACATAACTTTGAATAAGAATCTTTTACCCAATTCCCAAAAAAATAAAATAAAAATTTATATACCCACTGTTAGAAGAAATAATAAAAGTTAAAAATAATGCACAAAAAGCACAGCTCTCATGTGTTTCCAACTAGTGCTCCACCTTTTCATGCCTCATCCATTTCTTTATTTTTATTCCCTGAGAAAATAATACACAAAAGGTCACAGACGAGTTATCCAAGCTAGTAATTAAAATCGTAATCAATTATTATAAATAAATAAAAAAACAACAGCAAAATGACCAATTTCAATCCTCTCCTGCAATCTTTAGGTCTATATCAGCCCTTCAATCGATATCTATTTAAGCTAGCTAATAATGGGGAATATTACATCCCTCTAAATTAATTGAATAAAAAAAATGAACTAATTGAAACCAAATATTATATAATATACATTACAAGAGCAATGCTATAAGAAACCAATAACGTTAAGCATCACTATCTAATAAAAAATAGACTCTGTAATGTGAGACCGATAGATGAGATTCACCTTTTATTAGATAGCGGTGTTTAGTACCGATGGTACCCTTTAGCATTTTTTATATTGCAATCACAATGATGCATGCGCCATTGAGGTTTCAAGAACAACACAAGGTGAAAAAATATGCATGATCTAGTGATAATTCCACACGTAACTATAGTACAAAGTTTAGAGTTTAATTTAAGTCTCATTCTCAACTTAAAATTAAAAAAAATGATAATAACAGTGATTATGATTAATGATTATAAATTTTAATTTCATTGCACATTGTACGACAGAATATGATTAGAAAAAAAAAATGTGTTTATTACCTATAGTCCTTAAAGCTTTTGAAATCAACTAATTACCAAATTTGATACATAAAACTTTGGGAAACCTAAAGCCTCCACCATGTGGGAAACACATACAGACATTGGTATTTGTGAGACCATGAATATTCTTCTAGTCTACGGCCTCGTTCATTTCGCGGATTCGAGTTTTCAATTCGAGTTGAGATGTGATATTTTTTTAGAGCTTTTCACTGTAGCAGAAAAAAATTAGATGTGACATTTTTTTAAAATTTTTTACTATAAAAATCTAAAACTGAAAATTCAAATCGGTGAAATGAACGATGCAGTAATCATTTTCATTTTACTAATAATTAACCCTATTTTTTTCCTTTTTTTATGTAAATAAATATACTAGCAAACCCTCGAGAAGCAAAACAATAATGTATGTTTGTGTTATATATATATATATATATATAAGGTATAATGCATAAGAGTGGGGACAATTTCCTGGCATTGTCAGGCAACCAGATTCATACTAGACCGTATAAAAACTTATAAAACAGAGCAACAAAAGAATAGAAACGAACACAGATTGAGAAAGGCGAAACATTAAATATAAAACAAACATTCTCAGTGGCTGATCGAATTGTTAAAAATTTGCCACCCTTGAATTTGATGAATAGCTTAAAAGGAAATGGGTGTGTGCTCTAAGATAAGAAAAAAAAATTCATATATTTTTTCGATCCGAAACATATGATTCCATGAACATGCATCTTGTGAAAATAGAAAAAGAAAATAACAACTAACAAAAGCTAGGGGGCCTATAGGTTATATTATAATATTGTTAACCTAAACGTTAGGTTATTAGGAGCATCATGCACGCACTTGATAATCTTGATTGCAGCGGAGACCCATGGATTAATAACCATCCAGAACTCGTTAAGCGGGACAAATTCAAATACCAGGAACACCACCCATGACGGCAGGATGGCACCAAGTGACGACCGCTATATGTAGTTTACAGAAATTAAAAGATGCGTTTAGAATTCGTTTTAAAAATAATTTTATTTTTTGTATAAAAATGTTTTTAATCTCATATAAAAATTATTTTTAAAAATGCGTTTGGTAATTTTATCAAGATATTATTTTCAGTATAAGAAAATCCATTAATGTCTCTCTCTCTCTCTGTGCTTGAGAGAGAAGAAAACAAAAATAAAAAATGAAAAACGACTAAGGGTCATTTTTCATTTTTCTCGCATTTTATACTAAACTAAAAAATTATTTTCATTTCCGTTTTTTGTCTTTAATTGTGTCAAACGTCATTTCTCTCACATTTTCATTTTTTCTTTCTTAAAAAACGTGAAAAATAAAAACAAAACCAACTTCAAATACGGCCGAACTTTCTGAAAACTTAGACTTCCATCTTAAAAGATCAACCTGTTTAATGAGGTGAGCCAATGTCCTTATAAGTTAGTGTTATTCTTATATTTAAACGATGAGGTACTTGAATTATCTTACCCTTTACACGACCAGTATGGTGATGCAAGCCCAAGGTGATACTTTCTTTAAAGTCACTAATATTGCATTGGATGGATCAAGTCTTTCTTTTGCGCTGGTTGAGTTTTAATACAATTAGGAAGATTAGACTTTTTAAGGACATTGGCATCCATATCTAAAAATGATACTCTTTTTGGAGTCACCAATTTTGTATCTGATAGATTGGGCCGCTCGCTTGAGTTTGTTGGACTTCGACATGGTAGAAATTGGATGGTCTAAGGACTTGAGATTTCATCTTAAAATATCAACTTGTTAAGTGCGGTGCTTCGTCCTTATAGATTTATGTTCATAAGTTATATTTAAACGATGTGTGATTCGATTTTATTTTATCCTTTGCACGAGGCCAAAAAAAATGATAGAATAGGCATGCGATTAGCAAACACGTACCGGTATCGGCAATAACTGCCGACACATGACCAAAGCCTCCAACGGGTAGACCAAGACCAAGAACGACATGCTCGAAAATGCCTCACGACCAACGACAAGCCCATCCTTACAACGAACAACAAGCCCATCCTTACCTCATATTCAATCCAACAACATCTCTTCCACAGGTGGTACGAACCCCACTCTCACTTCTCTTGCTAGCTCTCTCAAAAGTTGAGATAAGGGTGTGCAGCGATTTTTAACCGTCAGTTTTGGTCGGTTCGGTGGCCGAACTGACCGTGTCGGTTTTCTAAAACCGAACCGCACAAAGGAGTGGTCAGTTCGGTTAACCAAACTTTAGTTTTCGGTCGGTTTTAAGATTTGGTAATTAGGAAGGTAGCCATCAGTTAACCATCAGGTTACCAACATCTTTAGTTGCATTTTTTGACCAGAAAATGTGGAAACATATAAAACTTTCATTCTATGCAAACCTGTAATCACAATAAGTGAATACAAAGCACAACATCCAAATTGATAATACCACAAAAACAAAATATCCAAATTCAATGTCCAAAATCCAAAGTACAAATTGAAAGTCACAATAATAGGTTGTTATGTTATTATGATTTTTGTTTTGTGGGATTTTTGGTGATGGATGATTTGATTCATATGCTACAAGGTGAAGATACCCAATGGGTAATTGTGGATTTATAACACACTGAACCTACTTGGCATTTACAACGAAAAATACCCTAAAAGAGCAGACACCATACATATGCTCTGTCCCAATCAAGGTGTGTAAATGCAACCATTCATTATGAGTATATTAGTAGCAGAGAGGAAAAAAATGACAGCAAATGAAGAATGAAAGTAAAAAAAAAAAAATTCAGAAAAAAGACTCGGTTGGTTCGGTTTTTTACCGAACCTCTCAACCCAAAACCGAAACCGAATTGCTTAGGAAGTAGTTTGGTCGTTATCCGACCCGACTATATTCAGTTCCACGTGGCGCCGTTTTTTTTTTCAATTTTTAAGCGGTCAGTTTCGGTTTTACGGTTTTTTTGTACAGTCCTAAGTTGAGATTGCAAAGTTATTGGAAAATCATGGGACTTTTGTGTCATTGGTTTATGAAGAAATAAACTTTTTATTTTTGTTTTTTGAAGGGTCAGTTTTAGAAAAAGGTTTAATTTTAACAGGAGTGGCCAAAATAATCAGAAAAAAAAAATCCATCAGAAGCTCCCGCTAAGAGTGTCTAATGACCTTTGGGATAAACTTAGGGATAGGATTATGATTTGCCATTAAGAGATTCTAATTACAAATTCAGTTACGGTTGACCTCGCACCCTTGTCCAATTACTATATAGACATACGTTACGTATAGTGCTCAAATAAGTTTAATAAAATAAAAAGCTAGTCAAATTAAGATTAGAAGCAAATTCAAGTCTCAAATTTGTTTTAGGGTCTACTTGCTAGCTCATTCAAAACCTATATTATTAAATTGGAGAAATTAAGGGTGTGTTCGGCCGTCCAAAAAACTAAAAAAAAGTGCAACTCGAGTTCCAATTTTATTCAAGTTCATGTTCTTTTAAGTTTGAACTCGAGTTTGAACTCGAATTTGAACTCGAGTTTTGGACTAAAACTCGAGTTCAAGTGTCCCCTTCAACTCGAGTTCAGAAACTCGAACTCAAATTAATGAACAATATTTTTTCTATTCTTAAAAATGCTATAACTTTTTCGTTTTAATCTTGATTGAGATGAATTTTTTTCTATGCGTTGACAACGAAAAGACGAATAAAATCCCGCCCATATACCATATTAAAATTTTTCATTACCATTGAGTTTTTATTAAAATACTATCTAAATATAAATTTAAGTTTTGACTCACTCAAACATAAACTCAAAAAAAGATTCTTATCTCAAACCATAACTCAAATGTACACAACCAAATACAAACTCAAGTTACAATTTCAACTCAAGTTATAACTCAAATTTAACTCAAAAACTACACTCAAATCACACTCCAAAAGAACAGGTCCTAAGAAATGCAACTCAAATGATGCTGTCTCTACCATTTATACTACTCACTGGTATATACTTAATAATCTATGTTACTCAATTCACTTAAAAATATCTAATATATTTTTTGTTTAGTGACATAAATATAAAGTTTATTTTTAAATTTGATGACATGTCATGTAATTTCCTATTATTAAGTGGCCACTTAATTTGACATTCAGTATGGAAGCACTTGAGGTTTAAATTTTCAAAAGTCAATCCCTTCACCCATAAAAAAGGAGTATTAGTTCATGTTGTTACTCGTAATATGTCTGGCTTAAACTAATTATTAATCTAATAAATTATTTTGTCTAATAAAATGTACTGTTAATCCTAATGGAATTAATACTCTTGACCATTCTGAAGTACTATAATTTCCAAATTATCTATAAATACTGTTTAAATATCTTTTTATGAATGCTAAATATTATTATGTTCGTGCTTTAGTTAGGGTGACGTTTTTTTATATTAGATAATTTTTTGGCAGGGTACACTAAAACCAAAAAAAAAAGGAAAAAACCTAAGTGGCAGCGAATATTTTCACATAATTATATGTACAAATATTTAATTTTGATAATTTTTTTGACATTCTGATAAAATTTACTTAACGAGTTATTTTGGGAAAAAAAAATAATATAAATAAGGGATAAGTGCAAACTATCCTTTATAACAGCCACTTTTATAACTAACTTTTAAAAAATGGCTCATTCGTAACTGCCATTTTTTTTCTTTTTTGGAGAAAATGGTCAAAAGTCACAATATACGTGTTAACAAAATTACCCCCGCCGTTCAAAATGGTAATCTACCGGATGTCGCTAAAAGCCAATCTCCAATCCCCAGCAACAGTCGTCGGCTGCCGTCACGGACGTCAGAAAAAAAATCCGGTAGATGTCGGCAGAATTTAAAAAAATTAACCCTCAATTTAAAAAAATTGTTCACCCATGATGTGCAAATAACAACCAATTTGATGCTAAGTGACCAGAACTGCCCTCATTAAATGTCTAGAAATTTGAAATTAATCCTCAATTTTTTTTAAAAAAAAAAAATTCACTCATGATGTTCATACCTTCTTTAAATATGATGCAATTTGATGCAAAAGGATCATAATTACTTTCATTAAATATTCATGTAAAAGAAATTGTCTAAAATGTTAATTTTATTTTTAATTTGATTAATATTGAACCGAATTTTAAAATTTAAGGAGTGAATTGAAACTGAGAAATTAATTTGTCAAACATGTAAAGCTCATGGAGTATCTGCACACAAAAAAAAAAACCCTTTTCTTGTAAAGATTGGTGATTTGTAGAGATTTTATTGAACCTCAGATAGAAGAATTTGTCAGTTGTATATGGTATAATTGTATCAAAATATGATTGGATTATAGAAGTGGTCAAGTGGTGGTACTTGGCGAATATTGGTCCCATTCATTTCGCTGATTTGAGTTTAGAATTTGAGTTTTGCTACAGTAAAAAGCTCTCACACAACATTACAAGTCAACTCGAATTAAAAACTCGAATTAGCGAACCGAATGGGTTGTTCTGTTGAACCAATATAAATTGAGTTTGTAAACTTCGGCTCCGTTCATTTCACCGATTTGAGTTTAGAATTCAAGTTTTGCTACAGTAAAAAGCTTTTATAAACAGTCACATTTAACTTTTTTTACTACAGTAAAAAGCTTCACATAAAATCACATCTCAACTCAAATCAACGAACTAAACGGGTCATTCTTCTCTTACCCTTCTTATTTCTTCATCTACGTGCTTACCTAGATATATACTGTTATTTCGCATATTTGTGGTATTGTGATTAGTTCACAACTTTCTAACAGTTGTGGAAACTCAAGTCTCCCCTCTTGAGTAGTTATTCTTTGGTTTAACAAATGTGATTGTTCCCTTGTGGTTTCAAAGAAATACCAATTTTACAAAGTTCCGCCTGCACACACTCTTAAGGCTTGTTTAGTTTGCTGATTCGAATTTTTAATTCGAGTTGAGATGTGACTTTATGTGAGAGCTTTTTATTGTAGCAAAAAAAATTAGATGAGACTGTTTCTGAGAGCTTTTTATTGTAGCGAAACTTAAATTATAAATTCAAATCAATGAAATGAACGGAATCCTAATGTGTACATAGAGATATATAGCTCTAAAGATCCTGTGGTTGGGACACTAGAAGTTATTGGAATGTTGGATCATCCAAAATCATATTACAAAATAGGTAATAACTTCTTCTTTTGGATTATTGTATATATCATCTTGAGTTTTCGATCTTGTTTTAGCAATTTTTCCAACATTGGTTTTGTAAAGTTATTACAACAAAAAATTTATTTAACATAGAACAAATATTACACAATTTTAAAATTATTGTTCGGCAAAATAAATGTAATATTACACCTTTATTATATAAAATGTATGATCGGTTCTTATGATGGATAAAAAATATACCAGAAAAAATTAATCCTTAGTCCTAAAGCTGTGAGTCATATTATTTTCTTTTATCTTTCTCATTCTTTCCAAGTTCGATTAAAGCAAATTATAAGAGAGTGTCGTTTGTTGCTGTTGTCGTCTCACGAAAAGCCTTGCGATCATGAGGCTAATGATGAGCTGCGATCTCTTATTATATTGTGAGGATCATTAACGACTTTGATGTCTTGGATTGGAGAAAGAGCTCTATGAAAGACAATGGTTCGTTTAATATGAGAATTTAAATTAAAGTGATTTTAATTATGATTATGAAATTAGAATTATAATTCATGATTTTGAGTTCAAATCATAATTTAAAATCAAGAATTTGAATCACCTTGAATTAAGAGGGAGTGGTTTTAGAATCATTAGTGATTATGGTTTAAAACATAACATCAGATTTTGAATCATAATTTAGAATCATATAATCTAAACACTGATTATGAATCATGATTCAGAATCACTGTAAACAAACAATAATTCTGAACCAGGATTCAGAATCATAATTCTACATCCATATATAATCTAAACACTGATTATGAATCATGATTCAGAATCACTGTAAACAAACTCTGAACCAGGATTCAGAATCATAATTCTAGATCCATATACCAAACGAACCCTAATATGACTAGAAGCATTAGTTGATTTTTTTTTTTTTGAGGATAAATCAAGTATTTACTTAGTAGGTAAATAATTTATCAAATCAAAGCATATTTGAGATTCCAATTTTCACTCTCACTAAAGAAAATGTTAAACTTTTACTTAATATAATTAGACTATAATATTTAAAATTACGTACAATAAAGGAGTATTCTTTACAATACTTTCTCTTTTTTTTTTCTTCTTTTCTATTACATCTCAAATTTTTATATTCCTTCCACTATGGACGATTTTTATTTTTTGTTATGTAATTTTAATATTTTTCTTATAAATAAAGGTGTGTGTCCACTTAAATCTCGATCTATAACGTAATGAGTTTTATTCATTCATATTGTGATTTAATGTAGTTTCATATTTTATTTTATCATTTTTTTATGCTTTGTTTCTTTTTTGTTTTTTGAATTACATATGAAGCTTTTAAAACATAGTTGTGGAAGTTTTTTAGGCGAACAAAAAACGATATCTTAAATTTATTCTTATAAAAAAATACTACTTTTGTTAAGAAAGTATCATCTACAATAAAATAATAATTTTAGATATTATTTGTTTTATTATTTTTTCTTAGAGAATGCTATGATAAGTTAAGAAACTTTGATTCTATTTTAAACCGTCATATATGTATTATCATTGTCATTATTATTATTTTTTAGGTTTACATAGAGTTCCATTTTTATGTGATTTTAATTAGATTCCAGGTTCAGAAAGATGAATTACTAGAATTTCCTTGTTTTCCTAATAAGAAATTTTTTGAAAGAATTAAATATAGTGTTACAAATAGTAGAAATTAAATCTTAAGTTCGATATTTGTACAGTCCCGTTAATGTAATTTTTTCTTTATTCTTATATAACATTATTTATATATATGTGTAATATTCATTTTGGTTGAGTGTAACATTCAATATTTTATATTTTATGTGTTAGGCTATATTTTTTGAATATTACATCTAAACAAACCAAAAATTATACACACGAAGAAATAATATTATACAAGAATGAGAAAAGAACAACATTTGTAATATTCATTTTAGTTAAGTGTAACACTCAATATTTTATGTGTTAGGTTATATTTTTTTGAATATTATATTTAAACAAACTGAAAGTTATACACACGAAGGTCTCGTTTAGTTCGCTGATTTAAGTTTTTAATTTGAGTTAAGATATAATTTTATGTGAATTTTTACTGTAATAAAAAAATTAAATGTGATTATTTTTAAAAATTTTTTATTATAATAAAATTTAAATTCTAAAGTCGAATCGATAAAACTCAAAAAATAATATTATACGAGAATTGCGAAAGAATAACATTTGTTGGATACCTGTTGTTGAATTTAAAATAATTTTATAATTATTTGTGATTTTGTTATATATTATTGTTTTATTCCTGAAATATAAATTACAATGTTATGAAGTGTAATTTTCACTGTATCCTCGAATTCAATATTTTCAATGTTAATACTCATACTGGAGGAGGATGGCTCTCTCTCTCCTCTTTAAGTCGTGGTTGTACGGAGAAAGTCTGCCACTCCTGTAATTAAACCCAGAAAGCAAGGGTAATCTCCCGTCACACATGACGTCATCACGACAGCAACCCGCACTACCTCTGTTCAGACCCAAAAAGAGAGCAATACCATTCGCAATGTTTGCATTTCCTCTCTCTCTCCTCTCTCTCTCTCTCTCTCTCTCCTCTCTCTCTCTCTCTACTCATCTGACTCGGAAACACTCCCGCAACCCGACAAAAACTAATAAACTATCACCTCAGTGGCACCTCTCGTAATTTGTTTCAAAAGCCGGGCCCTTTTTCCTAACCCCACCTCTATTGCAGTCGTATCTTAATATGGCGCACTTTAGCACACTTCAACCCTCTTTCAGACTTTGACAGACATAGAGAAAGAAGAGAGAGAAAGAGAGAATTTCCGCAGCCATCAGAGAGATAGAGAGAGAGAGAGCAGAAGAACCAGAAACGCCAGAAAACCAGAGAGCAGAAACCAGCTTCAGCGTCGTTCCAGAGCTTGAAGACGACTTCACCAGAGAGAGCAACCAAACGACACGGTGTCCCACACGGGGAATCCAACAAAATCACTCGCCTGAATTTACCCCTCCCTCCTGCGATTTTTCAGCTCACTTCTTTTTCTTCTTCTTCTTCCTTTTCCTCTGAATTTATCTGCGCCGAAAAATGGAACAAATCATGGCCTATTTGGAGCTCGATGCTTGTGGAATAGTGTAGTTTGTTTTGGGTTTTCTTCCTTTTTCTCCTTTCGCTAAGAAAGGTTTGTTTCTCTCTTTCTTTTTGAGCTCTTCAGAGCTTGTTTTCGCCTTCCTTTGCTTGGCGATCTTGAGCATATGGCTTGCCGGAGATTCACGGTCGTCGCTGGGAGCTTGGATCCGGAGAGAAAGAGAAGCGGTGGTTTGAGAACGAAGCAGGCGGGGAGAGGATCGTGCCGTGGAAGTTAGTACTTTTGTCGCCGATAAATGTACGGTCTCCGGCACTGAGCTCTTGTTGTCTCGCTCTTTTTCTCTCCTTTTCTCTTTCTCTCTCTTGTTCGTTCTCGCTCTCAGTTTCTCTCTCTATCTCTATCTCCCTTTCTGCGTTTTGAGCTAAGAAGCCATGGGATATCTGCTAAAAGAGGCGCTCAAGACTCTCTGCGGTTCGAATCAGTGGTCTTATGCTGTTTTCTGGAAGATCGGTTGCCAAAACCCTAAGTAAGTTTCTCTCTTCGAGAAGGAAAATGAGAGAGCGAAAGTTTTCGCCCGATTATTTGTAGTTTTGTTTTTGTTTGGCTAGTTTTTCCCTGCATTTCGTCTGTTTATTTGCTTTAGGAACCGGGGGGAAAAAATGAGAAGCTTAATTATCGAGTTACACTCGATTGAGTTGAACTTTTAGCTTTCTCAGGTTCCACAAGTGAAAAATGTTGACGGCTTAGAGTCTGTTTATCTGTATCTACTTTTTCCCGTGTTTTCTCGGCGGCCAAACAGAGTGGATCTGTTGAATATACTCATATAGTATTAATAGTATGTATTAATAATGAAATTAATTTTTCCGTTTTGGATGACTAGGGTTTGTGATATCCTTGTGGTCCTACGGGGTGATTTACATGCTTAAGTCTTACCTATTACTATTTTCTTGAATTTCTTTTAATGTTTTTCTCGAATTTGTTTTGCAATCTGATTTTTCATTTCCTCCAACTTTTGGAATGTTATGTTTTGGTTTGTTCTGTTTTGTCTTTAAGATTCTTAGTGAAAAGTATGTTTGTCTTAGTTTTGCAAGCGGCTCTGTGTTTGACACATCAAAATTCTATGAATCTACTGGTCAGGTTTTTGTCTTCCATGTTTGGATACTATTCAGTTTTTGCTTTATTGTTTCCGGTAGGAGAAAAAGTTAAAACTTCTCCACCAGAGGCTCCTTTGCTGATCAAACCAGTTCTTTTTTTTTTTTTTTTTGTCATCCTCTGTTTGGCTTCTAAGAGATGCTATTTAACAACATTATCCTAAAATTACTAAAAAAATCTAGCCTTGTGTAGATGCTTTTTGTTGAGTGTAAATCGGGCTGCTTTTGTTGGGTGCAATTCTTATCTAAAGCTTGAGACACGCCGTTTTAAGTTTGAAGAATTTGACTTGTTGGCAGGCTGCTGATTTGGGAAGAATGTCACTATGAGCCCTCAAAATCTTCTCTGCCAACACACATGTCTGGAGCTGGAAGTGCGGAGCTACCTTTCGAAGAGTGGGAAAGATTATGGATGTCTTCTGAAACCTGCTCCTCTCAGCTTGGAAGTCAAGTAGGAGATAGAGTCTCATCGCTGATTAGCAAAATGATGATTAATAATCAGTTTAATATAGTTGGAGAAGGGTATGAATTTTTCAATCTTGTAATTATTCTGCTTTGGTTAGATGTCATTTCCTCGCGTACTCAATGAAGCATATAATCCCCCGTTTTTTGTGGTTTTCAGAATGGTGGGGCGAGCTGCATTTACTGGAAACCATCAATGGATTCTTTCAAACAATTATACAAAATTTGCCCATCCTCCAGAGGTATAGATTAAAATTTATGCCCAAGAAAGTTCAATTTGCCAAGAAGGGCTTTAGGAGCTTTGATGTCTTAATTTTTATACAAAACAATTATACAATTGACGTGATGCTGGTGGTTTTAACATTTGAGTCAACGGCTGCATGCTTTGGATTTCTTAATAGAATTTTATTTTTTCCTTAAAATGCATAGAATGCTTAAAGTACATGATAGGAATTGGGCATGACACTTAAACCTTGTATATAATGCAGTTTTTTGGGATTCTTTCAGGTCTTAAATGAGATGCATCACCAATTTTCAGCTGGCATGCAGGTCTGCTATCTCTC
Source organism: Morus notabilis (assembly GCF_000414095.1). Lineage (NCBI taxonomy): Eukaryota > Viridiplantae > Streptophyta > Magnoliopsida > Rosales > Moraceae > Morus > Morus notabilis. The sequence goes on along the minus strand of NW_010358062.1, from coordinate 14,780 downwards.
TATGCAATCTACTCTTTTTTCTAATGTGTATCTTGCTCTTTTGGTTATTTTAGTTTGGGTTTGGTATGCAGACAGTTGCTGTTATTCCTGTTCGTCCTCATGGCGTTGTTCAACTTGGTTCTTCCCTGGCTGTAAGTCCTTTATTAGTTTGTTCCTTCCAATAAACTTGCAATTGATGCGAAACTTGTATTAGTTTAGTATACATTTTAGTAATATACCGAGAAAACTCAAGCAATCAAGAGCATGTTTGTGGCTGCATAGAAGTCTCTAAATTTGATTATAGTAGCTACTTGCTAGTTTCTTACTACTATCTTTTGAAAATTTTATCCATCTTGCTCCATCAATATGTTTTAACTTTTGATCAGACAAAGCAGATCCGGCCAATGGCAACTTTTTGGTTTGTGATTATGGAAATATTTCTCCTTGTTCCTGGGTCATGGCGAATTCTTAAAGTGGGGCCCTCGATTTTTCTTTTGCCCCCTTTGAAATGTGTCTTCTTTATCAAGGGGAAGTTATTTCCATATTTGGAAACTATTGTGGATGAGATTTGAGAGAAATTCTCGAATTTCTCATTGGTTCCAGAGTTATGGTTTTGCAAGCAACATCATTATTAATTTCAAGGTGTAAACTTGTAGCTATATATATATATATATATATATATATATATATATATATGGGTTTGGTTTTAATGTTTACTCAAATATTTACCCATCAATGGTTATTGTTATTTGAGCCGTGAAATATTGATCCGACGGTCGTAATAAATTAGATAGTTGACCAAAAAAATTAATGACAATTAATGAAACTTGATTCTTATCACACTATATCAAAATTCCATATTTAATGGTAACCATAGATGGAAACGTAACCATTAAAAACAAGTGCACATATATATATATATATATATTATTTTTTTTTTTCCAATTCTTGTGCGTCATCATTGGTATGCCTCGGACTTTGATATTGTTAGTTGTTACGATTATGCTTACTTGCTTTGTCTTCTGATTTTAATATTGTTTAATGAGTATTTCGCAAAAATTTTCTTTTTTGTTCTCTCTTTGGAAATGAAACTTGGTTAATGAGTTGATTATTGCTTCTTCTTCAGATTATGGAGGACATAGGATTTGTAAATGATGTAAAGAGTTTGATCCTTCAATTAGGACGTGTTCGTGGTGCTCTTTTATCTGATAACTATGTGGCGAAGGATGCTGTTGAGAAAATTGGGATTCCTGTTACTGCAGGAGTACTTTTACCTATGGATCTATCGGGAATACATAAGATGGAAAACTCTTCGGCATATGTGGTAGACAGCTACAACCCACAAAAAAACTTATCCCAAGCGTCAAGCCTTGTACAACTGCCTAATTCTCTTCGAAAGAAGGTTCAAAATAATCAAGATGCTGCTGCTATCGCAAACGTGGTGGGTCAATCTCATGGTAATCCTTGCCAAGCAAATTATTCTTCAAATATGAAGCCATACTCTGCTTCTGGTAGCCAGATAAAGGATGGAATTGTGGGAGCTGAAGTGATCCCTTCAAGTTCAAATGCATGGCCCAACCGGCAAGCTTCTGCAAGATCTAGGATTGATAAGCAATGTGGTTTTAGCCAATCTGGTTCAAGTCAGGGCAGCCTAGTGTCATTGGAAGAAAGGATCTTGTCTAGTGTGAGCATCCATGGTCAATCTGTTGACAATCAAAGTGTATCAAATAGCTTTAACTCGTCTGTACTGAAAACAAGTGGAAGCTTACTTTTTGATGAGAATGTGACTTCCTTAAGCATTCCATTTCTTGAAGGAAAAAAAATAAGTGGTGGAATCAATAGATACTCATGGCCAGTTTCAGTTCCTTGCTCTCGTTCAAGCACACACATGGCAGCTGATGTCAATCTTTCTGGCGCTCTGTCTGGGATTGAGCTTCAAAAGGCTGAAACATTAAAAACCGAGGAGGTTTCCTTTTCTTGTATGTCAGATCAGTTAGTTACTGGTCCCACGATCTCAAAAGGCTTTGATGTTAGACAATTGTCCAAAGATGTGAAGGTTACTCAAAATGACTTGCTTGCAAGCGAACAAAGGATGGATAATGAACTGTTTCAAGCCCTTAATTTTCCATTGTTCCATGCAGATGGGCATATGTCTCCGAGTGACCGTATCCCTGACTTTGTTCTGGACTGCCAAAATCTTGAAGATAAACCTCAGTGTTCAGGATCCACAAATGCTAAACTTGAAGATCAATGTACTCGAGCTTCATTGGGAGATGACTTGTTTGCTGTGTTGGGAATGGATTATAAGAATAAGCTGCTTAATGGCCATAGGCTAGATGGAAGAGTAGAAGGTATGCCTGAGAATACTTCAACATTTACAAGTATGGAGGATATGGATTCTAGTTTCTATTCAGACAGTGGTATTTTCTCGGGGATGGGCACAGACCATCTGTTAGATGCAGTGGTATCTAAGGCACACATTGCTGCCAAGCAGAGCTCCGAGGATAACGTATCTTGCAGAACAACATTAACAAAGATCAGTAGCTCTTCTGTACCCAGTATTTCACCAACACATGGACATGTTAATTTGCCTAATCAGGTGCGAGGGCAAAAACTTCAGCTTCCGGAGTCTTTGGATAAAGCAGGGATGGTAAAAACGAGTTCCTTTAAATCTGGCTGTAGCAAGGATGAAACAGGAAACTGTTCCCAGACGACTTCCATTTATGGATCTCAAATGAGTTCTTGGGTTGAGCAAGGCAATTGCATGAAACACGAAAATAGTGTTTCAACTGCATATTCTAAGAGGCCTGATGAAATTGGAAAATCAAACCGAAAAAGGCTTAAACCCGGAGAAAACCCTAGACCTAGGCCGAAAGATCGTCAGATGATCCAAGATCGTGTAAAAGAGCTGAGAGAGATTGTCCCAAATGGGGCAAAAGTAATGCCTTTTCTTTTCCTATCTATAGTTTTAGTACTTTGTGCATTTAGCATCGAGTGTTTGGATATTGATACTAGTTTTTTATATGCAATGTGATTTTTCAGTGTAGCATAGATGCACTGCTTGAACGGACTATCAAGCATATGCTTTTCCTGCAAAGCGTCACAAAGCACGCTGACAAGCTAAAACAAACAGGAGAGTCCAAGGTACAGATAGTCTCAAAATATTTAATGTTCTTTATTTATTTTGACACTTGGGCTTGGCTTATGCATAATTTAATATAAAACAAGGTTCGTTTATAATGACTTTAAACTATTTGTGCATAATGTTCCCTTGTGCCATAATTTAGTAAAAAACAGTCCAGGCCCAGCCAAAACAAATGGCAGATACATTTTTTCTTTTTTTTTTATGAACTTCTCTAGAAAGCAGTAAAAAAACAAAAAGTATAAAACGTTCGGAGTAGATGGGACACTTTTGCTATGGTCTTATGCCATTTCCATTTATGCACTGAGCTAAAACAGAGGGAAATTTCTGCAAATATTTATTTATTTTATTATTATTATTTTTTTCTGGTTATGCAGATTATTAATAAAGAGGGTGGACTGCTCTTAAAAGACAACTTTGAGGGAGGGGCAACATGGGCTTTTGAAGTTGGCTCACAATCTATGGTCTGCCCTATAATTGTTGAGGACTTGAATTCACCTCGTCAGATGCTTGTGGAGGTGCTTGCATTTGTTGAATATCAAAATTGCAGCTTTTGGATCTATGGCATTAAACTTATCAAATCCTTGTTCTTATTTCCCCATTTTTGTCTTTTCTGGAAGCAGATGCTTTGTGAAGAACGGGGTTTCTTCCTAGAAATAGCGGATTTAATTAGAGGAATGGGTTTGACCATTTTAAAGGGAGTGATGGAAGCTCGAAATGATAAGATATGGGCTCGCTTTGCAATAGAGGTAATATCCTATTCAGATTCCTTTTATTTAGTCTATCCTCTATTCAGTAACTTGAGATGCCCGCTAACTTTCTTATGGACATGCCATTTTTGTATTGGTCATTTACGAAAATTTCTTATGCAGGCAAATAGGGACGTTACAAGGATGGAAATATTTATGTCTCTGGTTCACCTTTTGGAGCAAACTGTAAAGGGTGGTACATCATCAGCGAATGCCACCGAGAACAACACTTTGATGGTCCACGACTCGTTCTCTCAAGCCGCTCCGATACCCGCAACTGGTAGGTCCGGTAATTTGCAGTGAACCACCTGCTCTGTCAATTCTTGGTCTGGTTATGTTGAGAGCGAGACCAGTTTTTGCTTGCCATGACTAACATACATTGCAGTCCAAGCTATTGGGTGGTTCTAACTTGGACTAACCTTGTCTTCCACAAACCAAATTCATAACTGACCTCACTTCTAGCGCGCGGAGATTTGTTAGATTAGCGAAAAAGCTCCTCAAGAACTTTCAATTGGGTGTTGCTGTTTGTTCGTTCTCTAGATAATGCATCTGAATGCTTTGATCATCTACCTAGCAGAAAAATTTTAGTTGTAGCTTGCAGTTTTTATGGGAGGTTACTGATCAAGAATTTTTTCCCCTTTTTTTTTTTTCCACTTATGTGTTAGATGGTATAGACAAGAGAGGGTTGCTGGATACTGGGTTGTGGGTTCTGTTAAAAAATGTATAGAGTGGGATATGGAATTAGGGGGTTGCAAATGTAATTTTACCAAGACTGGAAAAATTTTTTCCTTTTTTTTTTTTTTTTTTTTTTTTTTTTTTTTTTTTTATTCCTGTGGATTCTCCTGGGTATTTTAGTCTTGCTTCATTTATAAAACCACTCGAGTGAAATGCTGAAGGTTGCTTCTCAATCTTTTCGTTTCTTGGGCAAGTCTTGCTTCATTTATAGAACTTGATTCTCACTATTCTATTGTCTTTTAAGTTTCAAGTTCCCACTTGTAAATGAACAATTTGGCATCACGGTGAGCATGCTAGGATAGGAATATGGATAAGTCGATAACCCTTCTACCATTTATAGAGATTGTGAGTAATATTCATTACACGTTTGTACAGAAACTAAAAGTAAAATAAATCTGAGTATACGTCACCTAAACTTTACACGGATATTGGGCTAATTTTTGAGTGATTTTTTCGGGGGTAATTTTTTAAAATACTTCGAGTTTTCTTTTAATTTTTACCTCTAAGCATTGGTTCATATATTTCTTCCTTTTAAATTAAAATTAGTTAATGAGTAGAATTTTCTTTTAACATTAATAAGTTAATAATATTATTAAAATTCCTTTACTTGCTTCATAAAAAAAAAAAAAAAAAAAAAACAATTACTTGCAAGGCATGATTCATTTTCAAACTAATAGCTCCATTTTAAGTCCCTTGAGAATTTTTATACCAACATAATTAGTCTCGTTATTCAAGTTTGGAATTTTAATTCTGTTAAAATTAAAATTTTTTATAAAAAGTCGCATCTAATTTTTTTTTTGTCACAGTTAAAAATTCTCACATAAAATCATATTTCAGTTTAAATTAAAAACTCAATTTTAAATTAAAAACTCAAATCGATGAAATTAACTACTTTGGAGCCCTACATTTGAGTTTTCATAAACTTCATCCTCAGTTACATGGAACTTGGAAGCCAGACTTTCATGCAGCCTGGTAAGTGTTCTTGTGTCAGACTCATTTGAAAATGGTATTTCACAGCCAACTTTCTGAGCAATTTATCTTTTTAGAAGAAAGAACAAGCAAACAACTTTTTTGTTTGTTTGCTTGCTTTTTGTTTTTTTTTCTCTGCTAAAGTGAACAAGCGAGCAATTTATCTTTTTGTTCTTGTACGCTGCCGTTTGTATTTCTCCCCTTTTAGTTACTAATTTTGTACCATGCTCCGCACTTACCATGTTAAAAATAGTTGAAGAGTTTATTATTTATTGAATAATGAAAAATTTATATATACAACCCATTTAAAATTTTTTAAATATATTTTTAAAAAAATATGTGAAAAAATAACAATTGATAAAAAAAATTAAGTAGGGATACATTTAAAAAAAAATTATTTTAACTAATCTAAAATAAAATAGGATCATATGTAAAAAAAATACTCTCATGGGAGTAAAGTGAAGAACAATATATTTTTAAAACGCATACAAAAAAAATTAAATCTAAAAAAATTACAAAAAATAAAGATAAAAAAGAAAAAAAGGAAAAAAAAAATAAAGAGATTATCACGTAACAACCCTATAGAAAAGAGCTTTATTTTTTTTATGTAATGTTAGATTAATTGCTGTTTATGTTAGGTATTTTCTTGGCTGAAAATCAATGAGCGAATTAATAGTGGGACCAGAAACGAATTTTCACTGCTTTTATCTTTGGTTTTCAGTATTAAAGATGCTGTCGAGTAACGGCAATTCCTTGTTGGACTTGAAGTGCTATGTTGGCACCTAAACATCAATTGTATGAATATATTTTTTATTAAAAAAAACAAAAAAAAAAAAAAAAAACAAAAAGAGTGCGTAAAGTTGAAGAAACTAAGGGGGCAACACATCATTTTCAACCAACACGCCTACAATTGAAAAAAAAAAAAAAAAAGTGAAAAAGGACCAAAGTAATGAACGAGTTTCTAAAAAGCATTGTTCAAAACAAGGGTTTATCATCAACTTGTCCCTCGGAACCGTCTGTGGCCATAATTTGCCATCTTGTCCAACACTTTACGCGTGTTTAGAACTTGTTTTAAAATAAGAAAACGTTTTTAATTTCAGACATAAATTATTTTTAAAAATATATTTGGTAGTTTTATTAAGAGATTATTTTCAGTATAAAAAAACTCATTAATATCTCTCTTTCTTTCTCTCTACTCGAGAGAAGAGAAAATGAAAACAAAAAACGACTAAAAGTCATTTTTAATTTCTCTTTCATTTTACACTAAATCAAAAACTCATTTTTATTTCTGTTTTTTACATTTATTGTGCCAAACGCCGTTTTGAAAACGTTTTCATTTTTTCTTTATCAAAAAACATAAAAAATAAAAATGGAATCGATTCCAAAACACACCTTCTGTTCTGTCCTTGTAGTTTGTGGGGAAGTTTCTCAGCAAAATGATGAAATCTACCGGTAGTGGGTTTTGAGCTGAATTGCATAAAGTTTCTAGTACCTATGTCCCCCTAATTCTTGTGGTTTGTTAATTTCGTCAATGAAACTTTCTTCTTCTTTTCTTTTTTTTTTTTTTTTTTTTTTTTTTTTTTTTTTTTTTTTTTTTTCTCAGTTGTGGTTTCTAGAGGCATACAACGTGTTGAAAGAATTGACGATTTTTATCTTTTTAGTGCTCTGTTTTATATCTTTTATGATTAGGTTCATGCACGTCAAAGGGAAAAAAATACCTCAAGTACATATGCGGAAGCGTTTCAGTGGTGCCGTGTCCGGTCTCCAATTTATCACCGGTCTAGGAATCATCATGATAAGCTTCACGATGTTCCATCGTCACAACTCACAAGCATGATCTTCATGCTCCTAACCTCTTCTCGAATTCAATCAGGATCACGTATTCGATTGTTTATGGTGTGTGAATATTTCAAAGAACAAAGCGTTAACATGGTTCGGCATGATTTTTATATCCACGGACTAGGAAGACATGGAGAATTTATTAGTAAGAAGCACTATAAAAATGGCTCTATATAGCGCATAATCAGATAAGTTATTAAAAACTAAAATAAAAAAAAACTTCCTAGTATGAAATAATATCAATGAAGTCAAAACTACTAATAAATATACTTTCTCTAATGTACTTTCCCTAATACATACATCCACAATCCAAGAACCATTTCTTGAGAAACCAACGTGAGGGAGAAAGGAGAGAGAGAAAAAGATGGAAAAATATCACGAATTAGGAAAATTGTGGACGTTTGGTTCATGGATTCAGAATTATGTTTCAGAACTATTGTCGATTTACATGTTTTTTTTATGAGAGAAAATATTGTATTAAACCACGAATCATGATTCAAATCTTGACACGAATACACCAATTTTAGCGCATAGTAATTCACAAATTTATTATTTACTACATTCTCCTGATAAATAATGCCACATAGGCCAAACCCACTATGGGCACCCATTTATGTCGTTTATAGAAGAACGCCAATATGATTCAGTGCATGGAGAAAGGAAAATTGTAGTAATAGCAGATTTATAAAATTAAATTAAGTAATAGCATATTTTAAAATTATTTAAAGTAAATAACAGTTTATTATATAAATGATTTGTTTATGATTGATAAAAATAATTTATGTGGTAAAAATATATTTACTAGTCGTAAAAGAAAATTTATATGAAATTTTTTTTTTTTCTAGTCGTAAATAAAACATTTACACAGTAAGCTATTATTTACTTCAAATAATTTTAAAATCTGTTATCTATTTCAATTATATATATATATATATATATTTAAATATGCTATTTTCTTCATGGAGAAATCATCTTGGTTCTTTAGTAGAAGCATGACTGTTTTATTTATTATTATAATGGTGAGTGTAGGCGTGGTGTATTGAAGAATTTATTAGAATGCAATATATAGATCTTAGTATTTTTAGAAGAGTAATAGTATATTATTTCGGTTAAATGAAAACATCACCATTATTAAAAAAAAAAAAAACAGTAGATAGAATTTAAACAGCAGAATTATGCTAGTCATATTAGTAACATTTGCAGAAAAAATAAAATAAATCCTAAAAGCAAAAACAGACACCAGTAACATAATTATTGCATTTGATCCATCCATTAGTATTGGATACATTTTACATTTTACAACAAAGATGAATCACGCAAGAATTATGCAATAACTGCGACTATCAATTTTGACATAATGGCCATGTTTTAAGTCGGTTTTGTTTTTGTTTTTCACATTTTTCGAGAATAAAAAAAAAAAACGAGAGAGAAACGACGTTTGGTACAATTAAAGGTAAAAAACAGAAATGAAAATAATTTTTTAGTTTAGTGAAAAATGAGAGAGATTTTTTATTTTTTGTTTCCGTTTTATCCTCTCTCTAGCACATAGAGAGGGAGAGACATTAATAGATTTTTCATACTGAAAACAATCTCTTGATAAAACTACCAAATGCATTTTTAAAAATGATTTCTGTCTGAGATTGAAAATATTTTCATACAAAAAATAAAATAATTTTAAAATGAATTCCAAACACACTTAATATATAAATTAAAACAAGGTATGTGCAGTTCCACGTTTTGAAATGATTATTTAAAGGCAAACGAATAAAAGTAAGATTTTAGTCTATCCAATTAGTGGAAATCATAATGAAGTTGATCGACTTGAAAGTGGACGTCTTAATCATGTCCTAAGCTAATAAACTCAGTGATTTTGTCGCAAAAAAACAAAAAAAAACAAAAAATGATAGGCTTGACCCTAAATGGAGGATGCACATTATAGACCCACTATCAAAGTCTAAACTTTGTACCAAGACGTTAGACGTCAATAGAACAGCTTGCGACCAAGCATTGCTTTTATAGCACCAATTATGGCAAATCCCAATTATACATTTGAGGAAAAATGTTTTTCTGCCTCGTCAGGTTGTAATCCTGCCGCTCACAAAATGATTGAGTCAACTGGTCGGGCCAACATGAGCCTACGAGTAGGCCCCATTACTTCATAGGCCCGTTGGGCTATGTATAGTACTGCTGATAGAAAATAAGGAGACGTTTGTTTCCTGCATTCGTTCTTGATTCTGAATCATGATTCATGATTCTCTATAGTGTGTTTTTCTCATAAAAAACACGAAAAATGAGAATAGTTCTGAATCATGATTTTAAATCCACAAACCAAACGTCTACTAAAGAAAATACCCCTCAAATAGGTACCATAATCTATTTCTAACCTTTAAAAATTAGCACATTGATTTCTACCATTTTACAATTAAAATAATGAAAATAGTTAAATTAAGCATTTTTAAAATTTTAAAGTTATCCTCAATGGTCCATTGGTAAATTATAAGATATGCCGGCAGTCTCCCGTCGTTGGCTGGTCAGCCGGAGACCTGGGTTTCCAGTCGCCGATCATAACCTGACAGGTTATGATCTATAACCTTATATATTACACCGGCCACCGGCGGGTCTCCGGCCATAATTTAACAGGTTATAATCCATAACTTGAAAGATTAAACCAACCACCGGCGGGTCTCTGGCCGACTGTCGACTATAACCTAACAGGTTATGATCCATAACCTGACAGATTACACCGGCCATAACTTGATAGATTACACCGGCTATTGGCAGGTCTCCAGCCTGCCATAACCTAACAGGTTGTGATCCATAACCTGACATATTACACCTGCCACCGGCAAGTCTCTGGTCATAACTTGATAGGTTATGATCCATAATTTGAATGATTAAACCAGCCGTCGATCTTCAATCACCGGTATTAGTCATAATATTATCCATCAGGTTATGATCCATAATCTGTAGTTATTTTAGTCTTTTTAATTTAAGATGAAAATATCTCATATAAAAAAAAGGAATAGAATTTTTTAAAAGGATAAAATTAGAAGGTTTAATAATTATAGGGTAGAATATGTAATTCTCTCTACTCGATGGTTGAGTGCCTTTCACAACATGCAATATTTACCCATTTTTCATAATTGATAGTAAACGTAAATTTATTTTCCTGAATTCTCCTTTTCTGAGCATTTGCTTTTGATAAGTAAGCTTCATAAGAACAAACGAACATAAGGAATTCAATTATCAAAAAAAAAAAAAAAAAAAAAAACAAAAGGAATTCAACAATGGGAGAAAAAAAGAGAGAAGGAATTCAACAATGGGAGCAAGGACGGAGGCAGTCAATGCCTGCCCCACCCTAACCATTTTTTTTTTTTTTTAACAAAACCTATATATCTATTGAGTTAAATTACACACTGATCCCCCTAAAAAAAATATGAAAACTTGATTTCAATCTTTAAAAACTCATTGAAAAAACATTACTTCATACAAAAGTCTAACTAAAACTCAATACTCTTCGTATCCTAAATAACCCAACTATTTAAAAACTTTTATTACAATTATTAGTCTCCTTGACAAAAATTTATAGCTTCGTCACCGAAAGAAAGTCCAACAAACCCAACAAAGGTAGTTAGGAGCAAAGAGATAAAAAAAAAAAAAAATTCTAGCCTTAAGAGCATATTCAATGTAATGTTATAATTCATGTGTCAATTACAAATTTAACATTTAAATGTAACAAACACTCTCTAATACAATGCTATTTGTTCATATGCCATTATTGTGGTAAATTTCCCACAAAGTGTAACATATAGAAAATTTGACATTTGATTGTTATTAGTTGAAATGTTTACATTTTCATTTAATCAATGCAATTTTTGCATTTTTTTTTTACTTATTTTAAAAATAAAAGTTTATATTTATGACTTTCAAAGCTTAAGGATTATGAGAAAAAGTAGATTTAATATTTCAAATAGCATTATGCATAAGAGCAAAAATGAAAATAACATACAATGTCATCTTTTTGATGCTATATATACAATTGACATTATTATTTGCATTAAAGATGGTCCAGAGGGAGCTAAGGAGCCTGATCTGTCATATTCGTAACATCCATTTGGCAGAACCATTACATTTGCTTTTAGGCTATTTTGTATGAACACCCCTCTGAACTTTTTGAATTTGATAATTTAGTCACTAAACTTTTTTCCTTGGTAATCAACCCCCATAACTTTTAATTTTTGACACTTTTTGTCATTGTTGCTCAAATTCGTTAAAATTTTGATGGTTTTTTGTGCTCAACTTACAAGTAACAGTTTAAGAAGCCCATTGATGATATTTTTGTTTCGTATTAATAAAATTTCATGTTAAATTTAGATTAAAGTTTAAGTTATGATTAAGTTAAGTTCAAATTTTTAAATGTATTTGTATTGAAACTAAACAAAAATGAACGTTAATGCCCTTATTAGGTTATCATTTGCAAGTTAGGTGGAAAAAAGGGTCAAAATTTTAATAAATTTGAGCAATGAGGGTTGAAAGTGCTAAAAATTATAAGTTCGAGATATTGATTGCTAGGGAAAAAAAGTTTAGGGATTAAATTACTAAATTTGAAAAGTTCAGGGAGAGTTCGTACAATATAGCCTTGTTTTTAGTTAGTGCAACAAAAGAAAGAAGATTTGTGATTTTAGTCAAGATTTAGATTTACATTTTTAAAAGAGCTTTATAGGTGAAAATAATTTTAAGATTTTTTAATAACCATAAATATTTTAGAATAAAGTTTCTAATGATACAAGTTTATTATGAAATGCTATTTTAAAAATTATATTTTATAGTTTTAGCTGCAAGCTTATATGAGAAGTGAAAGTTTATTTTGTACTTCATCTAAATATTTTCAAAAATAATTTCTATACTTCATTTAAATATTTTCAAAAATATTTTAAAACTTAAAAAGTCAAAAATAGCTTTTAGTAAGTACTGCAAAACAAGACCTTTTTGTTTGTGTCTAATAAAATAAACTTGGGATTGCATTTTCTTTATCTTTTATTTTTTAACTTTTGCGTTTAGGTCCGTTTAGTTGGCTGATTTGAATTTTTAATTTGAGTTGTGATGTGACTTTATATGAGAGCTTTTTACTATAGCAAAAAAGTTAGATGTGACTATTTCTGAGAGCTTTTTACTGTAGCAAAACTCGAATTCTAAACTCTAATCGGTGAAATAAACGAGATCTAGTAAATGAACTAAGAGTGCTGACTATTATGCCTTTCAGCTGACATTTTCTCACGGGGGCTGGAGGTTGTAAAAAAATGTTTATGTGGATCAGATTTTTGTAATTTAATCGGAATTTGAATTAAATTGCTGGTGCTCACCCATTCCTTATTCCTTCAACATTTACTCTTCTGATTCTCTTCACATTAGAGATTTTTTTTTTTTTTGGCCAATAGCAGAGTAGTTTGCATGATGGCTCTGCTTTTGCATATTGGTCTGCTCTGATTTCCTATCACAAGATTTATTTTTTTACTAAATTTTTTTGCAATTCATCTTGTTCATATTGATCATTTTCTTTTTCTCTTTTCCCCGAATGTGTTGGTGTTATGTATGTAACCAACTTGTTCTTTCATCTATATGGTCGTTTTTTTCAGCAAAAAAAAAAAAAAAACTTTATGGTCGTTTAACTTTGCTTTTTCTTTTTATGTTTGTAATTTTTTTTTTCCCGTTCATCTATATGGTCGTTCATATTTTTCGGTGTAATTGGTATGTTTGGTACATTTTACATAGGGTAATAGCCTAATAGGCTTTATCGTCCCACGTTTTTTTGTTAATGATTGAATTAATTACTTCTAGTTTGGCAGTGCTTCTTTTAATTCAGTTTACTTTTGGTTTCCCACATATGGTCGGTGTCCGTTCATTGAATTCATTATATGATTGGCTTTTCTTCTTTTGTTCTGTTGTGGGTGTTCTTACTTAGTTGCTTACGCATGTTTTCAATTTTGTATAATTGAATTTCTAGGTTCTTTCTTTTCAGGCTCAGGTTCCTTCACCACTTGATTTCGTCCAGTAGCATTCCGTGATCGGGTGACTTAACTTGATTTTTCATAGTGATTGTAAAAGTTCGACATCTTGTGCATATATATTATATATAGCATATATATATATATTGTTTATATATATCATATATGTTGATGGTACCTTTGATGCTAGTACATGAATTTAGAGTATAATCAAGAACAAAAAAGAGGAAAAGAACACCAGAATTTATAGTGGTTCACCCAAATACTAGGCTACGTTCACTGTATGAGTATTTTTCACTAATTATATTAGGTAAAATTACAATCTTTCAGAGGGAATATTTAGGAGAGGCATTACAATGCTATTTTTTATGATCGAGAGGGCCCCCCACTAAGGAATACTCCCCTCGTATTTATAATAACGCTATTTCCTGCAAACCCCTTGGCCGTACTCTGAGATGGTCTTGCCACTCCTCGGAATAGTACTCTCTAGTGACCGGGATGTTGGCTGGTCTCTCACGTTCTCCACTAACTCTGCATGCATTAAATGCCTGCCACACTTGTGAAAAGCTGTCATGTTTTGAGAACGTGGATGGGGTGAGCACCTTAATACTCTTTGAAGCGGTCTTCGCTCCTAAGGGTAAATAGGGTCGAGTGTATGTTGCAATGCGCTCTCCAGTATCGTCTTGTGGGTTATATACCCTTTACTTATGGTTGGCGTCTATAGTTGGCGTCTCTAAGAGGATGCGATCCCTTGCATTCCAGTGGCCTGGTCATACGACTGACGTGAAGTGTGAGATTTTTCCATACAACATCATATATATTCTATGTTAATTTATATGAGTTGAGTATATGATACTATTATAATATTTTGAATGTGTGGATGGATATGCTTTGGGACAGAAGGAAAACCAAAAAAAAAAAAAAAAAAAAAAAAAAAAAAAAAAAAAACCTTTGATGTCAATTCGAGAAAACTTGATATTCAAGTCATTGAAATAGACGTTGAACTGAAAATTTAGATGAAGTAAGTGTAATTATTTGTGCAAGAACTTTGAGTAATATAATATTATAAACTTTAAAATTATAATTAATTAATATTAATTAGGTAGCTTAATCTCCATGATCTGACATGTCATTCTTCCTAAATTTCAGCTTTGCCCATTTAGCTAATTTTAGGTTGTAATTGATTATACTGTGTTTCAACCAAACGGCCATTTCTGTACGGATTGTACGGACTGTAAGTGGGCCTAAACCTTTTTCCTCGACGCTTTAACTATCCCCAAGGAGACGCAGCTCAAATTACACTTGCACGAGCTACCAACTACTCCAGTTTTCTGGTTTTTTTTTTTTTTTTTTTTTTTGCCC
>NW_010358061.1:325-638 GCF_000414095.1 Morus notabilis | reverse complement strand
CTCTGTTTACGCTCTACAACCGCCACGGGAATGGCGACATCTTTTGGTTGTGTAACGGGGCGCATCATCCGTCATATCGAAGCTCTCTGCGTGCTCTACAACTGCCACGGGAACGGGGACAACCTTTGGTGTCGTAATGGGGGCGGCCTATCAGACGATATATCGAAGTTCTCTTCGCGCCCTACCACCGCCACTGGAATGGCGACAATGTTTGGTGTTGAAACGAGGCCCATTAGCCGTTAGATCGAAGCTCTCTTCGCGCTCTACAACCGCCCCAGGAAGGGCGACAAATTTTGGTGTCGTAACGGGGCCC
>NW_010358061.1:0-303 GCF_000414095.1 Morus notabilis | reverse complement strand
TCTACACCTGGCACGGGAACGGCGACAACTTTTTATGTCATAACGGGTCCCATAATCCATCCAATCAAAGCTCTGTCTACAACCGCCACGAATTTAGCGATAACTTTTTGTGTCGTAACGGGGCCGGCCCATCAGAGGTTATATCAAAGCTCTCTTTGCGCTCTACCATAGCCACTGGAACGGCGACAACGTTTGGTGTCAAAACGAGGCCCATCAGCCGTTAGATCGAAGCTATCTTCGCGCTCTACAATAGACCCAGGAAGGCCGACAAATGTTGGTGTCGTAACGGGGCCCATCAACCAT
>NW_010358060.1:0-27089 GCF_000414095.1 Morus notabilis | reverse complement strand
AAAAAAAAAAACAATTTTAATGGTATTTTGCACATATTTTTTAAGGTAAAACTGTAAGTCTATAGTTTTTTTAGTTGTTTTTTTTTTTCTCTTTTCTTATCTTTTTATTCAAGTGTATTTTAGGTGTTTCTAGAGTTATAATCGAGGGTTGATTATGCTAAGGCATAAATTTGGATATTAAATCTAATTTGAAGGTATACATTTAATGAGATAAAAAATTGAAAGTATAATTTTTAAATAAACCTAAAATATAAGGTAAAAAAATGTAAATATCCCTTATAATAACTAGTTAAAGAGGCATCAATTAAGAGAAAGAGTAAAACTTAAGAACAGTGCACATGAATGGTGGAGTGTAAAATTTTCTCATTACTTTGCTAGCATAGGTTTAAAATTTGAAACCTAAGCTCAAAAACATAAAAATCCCAATAAGTAAAAATAATAATAATAATAATAACTAAGTGTAATACAAAAGAATTGTATGAGTAATAAGTAAGCAACAATGCATAATAAGCTTATTAAAGCACATGCTATTTAAATTTTTAAAAATAACATTACTTATAATTCATAAGCTTATTAAAGCACATGCTATTTAAACTTTTAAAAATAACATTACTTATAATTCATTAAAAGCTGAATATGTTACAATACAATGTTTATTGAGCAATTTATGCAAACTTCTTTTTTGACTTTTTGATATTATTTGTATACATTTTATTTTTTCCTATGATAATCGTTTATATTTATATTTGTGAGTGAAACATCATAACGATCCAATACTAGTTAATATTCTTTAATTATGTATATGAAGTGTTCATATGCAGAATATAAATTTAAAGAGTTACTGTAAATCTATAAAGTTCCTAACCGAAAAAAAAAAGTTGGACACTTTATTTTGATAAGATTATGGTGTTGTCTATTAATGAACTTATTTGAATAATTATAATGTTGATTATAATGTAGAGACACCTATGTATTGTGGATACATTCATCTAGACCTCAATAGAATTAGTTTTTTAACTAAATCCGTTTGAATATGAAGAACTTGTGTTTTATTTATTTGGTTGTAAAATTGTGGTTGGATCTCAATTTTAAGGGATTGGTACACTCACATCTATATATTATGTATAAAGCTATCAATTTGGATCGGGTAAAACTGGCCAGCCCATCACTTGACTCTTCGGCCGAAGGTTTTAGGCCCAAAAAACCTAACCGAGCAGGCTTCGCTTAGTCCGTGCTTTTCTATTTTTTTCCTTGCCAACCCCATGCTAGCTTTCTAGTCGGGCTGGGTCGACCATATTTTGAAGTGGGCCAAGCCGAACGACATGAATTTACTAATTAGTTATTATTGGTTTTCGAAACGATTTTAGATGCGGAAGTGTGTATCTTACGGATTGAGTATAACAAAAATTTTCATAAAATTTTGAGATACTCTATAGATAACATTAATTTATGCACGAATAAATTAATAAAATTAATTCATTTACCTAGTCAACGATTAGGTCGATAACTTGAGTTCTTTGATCACGAACGTTCCTTGCACCAAGCTAGTTTAGAACACCTGAATCTTCCTTGTCAATTCTTAGAATCTACGAAGATGTGTGTGTGAACACACCTGAAACAAAACAAGATTAGCAAATAAACACTCAAGTTTTTCACGAACACCAACACATGCACGACGTGAAATTTGAGAGAAAAATTTTTCTTTCCTCACTCTATAAAATTCGGCCACTATAGCTAGTAGGGGTGTAAATCGGCCGGGTAGGGTAGGGTTGAGCTGAAAAATTGAGCCTACCCGACCAGTGCGGGTTGAGAAAATTTTAGGCCGTGACACTCTCTTAAGTCTACAAACCCGCAACCTTTCGGGTGACCTCGGGTAGGGTCGAGTTACTCGGCTTGGTGAAAACCAATTTTAATCTATGACTTCATCAATTTTAATCAATTTTTAGTCAATTAATCTGTGCTTGTTATAAAATAAATCATTATCAAACATAACATGTCTTTCCTTCAAGAGAGAGTCTAAATGCAAGGTGAACAATTAAAACACTCACTTCCAGTATAAATAAAGAATGTCCTAATTCAACAACTATGGCATACAAGCATTTTTTACACAAACCGTGAATCCAAAACATAAATAAGTTAATAGTTTAAAAGCATAAAGTCCATAAACTTATGAAAGTAAGAATTTGAAGTGTTGGACATTCATTTACCTACTTTGAACATGTTCGGCCGGGTAGGGTTACCTCGGGTTCATGTAACCCCACCCCGCGCCCCTACCCGCGCAGTGCGGGTTAGGCATAATTAAAACTGAAAATTAAATAAAAAATTAGAAACCCGTGATTTTCGAGTAGGGTCGGCTCGGCTCGGCCGGGTTCGTCGGGTTCAGGGTGATTTCTTACAGCCCTACTAGCTAGGAGAGAGCGAAAATTGTGTTCTCTAATTTTCTACAATCTCCTATTTATAGAGTAGTGTCATACTCCTAGAACAAGTTTAATCTTTATCTCTAAAATAAAACTTGATAATTATTCTCACTTCTAATTTGATTTTGAAAAAAAAAAATCCACTCTCCCTTATCCACATGTTGGCCGGCCACCACAAGGAGGAACAATTGCAGCTAGAGAATAGGGTAAAATTTTGTATTTAGCTTGCAATCCAATTTTGACTCAAATTTAAATTTCAATTTAAGTCAAACTTAAATCAATTTGAGTTTAAATTAGACAACTTATCAAATAAGTCAATTGGATAACTTTGAGAGCAAGCAACTGGATGCACACTATTCTGGGTGTTCACACTATGTGAACACCTTCACATGTGTACTCCAAAATTTAAATTTAAACTTAAATAAATTACATTATTTAATTTATAATTAATTCTGAAATAATTATCCATGAGCGTTTTATTTTAGAATTCCATAATTCTAAAATTTTCATTTTACCCTTAGTGTCTTGTAAGATTATAAGGACGACGCATGGACCTATAATTTTGAGCTTTAATAAAATTAATAAGTAATTCTAAAAATTACTCCATTATAAACTGGGAATTACACTCTCATAATTATAGATATAAATTACTTTTAAACTATGATGTGTCCATTTGATATAGTCATTACATATAGATCAATCCTCCATAAATAATTCATAATTAGAGCTAGGTGAAATCCGTTAATCTCTCTAATTATAACTTTATCTTTAAGTACCATTAATTCTCTAATGAACAGTGATTCATAAAATAAATTCATGAATCGGAGCTCCTACTTGTCCAAGTACCGAAACAATCATTAAGAGAATTATTTATTTACTTCTTTCTCAAGAAGGAATGGATTCCATCTTGTATAATAACATTCTCGGCTACTCACTTCATCATGTCTCTAAAATACAAGGAATAAGATTCATGATATCGGAATCCATACCAAGTAAATCAAAATATATAAATCCACAAATAGGAGTATGCTAATAACTTAAGATTAAGATAATTCTATATATGACCATTAGTAGACTCAATTAGAATTTCTATACTTTATGGAAATTATCATAAATTCATATTGTGTATGTGTCTCTGTTTCACATAATCTTATTATGCGTAATAGACTCATTCAATATTTCACCATATTAACAGTGCAGATAACACCGTTTCATTCTGAATAGAAATGACATGTATTAGTAATGTTTTAATTAAAGATTCTGAACTTTAATTAAATTCATTATGAACATCGTTTTGATTATTAATTTTAAATATTATCCTCTCGCATATAACATTTATATACAATATTTAAGATCACATAAATAATCACGAAATTTTCAGAGATATTTATAAAATATTCAATAATATATGCACATAAAATAATGAATAAATTCTTTTATCAAATAAATAATAAATATTTTATTACATCTCATATTTTTAGGACATCATTCTCAACAGTTACGTCTTTTTATTTACTAATGGGTGTGAGTAATTAAAAAAGAAATAACTTAACATTTTTGGGGAATAATAGTTTGAATAATTGGGAACGCTAACTCATTCATACATATAACTAAGATTAATAATTCGGGAACTTAAATAAAAGAACGCTCGTGCATGTTTGATATTGGATATTAACAATTAACCGAAATCATCATTCATAATCGGTTTATGAATATGTTACCCAATCGGTTACCTAAGAGAATCTCAACTTGCAAGACTATTACAATGTGTCTTATTTTGATGATAGTTTAATTTAATTGGTGATAGAAAGTTTTGTTTGACAAAAAATTTGCAACATTTCAATTTAAATTGGAATACAAATCTTTTATCTCCAACTTTCAATTCATTAAACCTAACAAAAAATCAAAGCAAAACTTGTAAAATTGGGTACATTGCAACAATTCTAGGGTGCAGAGTAAATTGTTAAAATTAAAAGTAAAAGGAGAAATTATCAAAATCCTATAAAATCAGGGGCAAATATGCAAAATCACCTTAAAAAATAAAAAAAAAATTATTAACTTTAAAATATATTTGAGGCAGGTAACAAACATCTCCTCAGTCTTGGTTTTAACTTTAAGTGCATTTTGAGAACAGGAAAAAAAAAAAAATGAAAAACAAAAACAAGAAGAACCCTAGATAGAGCGCATCAGTGACCTTCGGCCCCAATCCCCTGCCGTCCTGCCTCCCTCTGTGCGATCCCCGCCATCGAGCCCCAGTTCGCCCAGTCTCTCAGCCGTCGCGAGCAACGAAGCGGGCCCTTCGTCCGACCCAATTTCTAGCCACCTGTAAGCCAAGCTCCTCCATGGCTGGTTTTCTGTTTGTGTATTTATTTATTTATTTATTTTGTGATTTCTGTTTATAATTTTTTTTGAAATTGGGATTTTGTGGTGGAAAAACCAATATTTTGAGGAGATTTGAGCGTTTCTTGCGGTTGTTGACCATAAGAATGAAAAGAACTTCAATATCGTTGTTATTATTGAACTTTTGTATTTGAGGTTCAATTTATGAAATAGAAATTAGTTTTAAATGCCTTAGTTCTCGATTCCGTCTTTTAAAATTATGCTTTCTGCAGGACTTGATGTGATATATATATATGCGAAAACAGTATACTAGGGGAAAATGGCTGTTCAGGCTCCTGCTAGAAGTTTTGTGTTTGAAATTTGTATTTGAGGTTCAATTTATGAAATAGAATTTAGTTTTAAATGCCTTAGTTCTCGATTCCGTCTTGCTGCAGGATTTGATATATATATATATATATATATATGCGAAAACAGTATACTAGTGGAAATGGCTGTTCAGGCTCCTGCTAAACAAAGCCTATTTGATGACTTTGACGAAGACGACGGGCCTTTAATTGTTAAGCGGAAAAATACTGCGTCCAAACCAAATCAATTAAGCTCAGAGCTAAAGAAACCTTTATCACAGAGGCTGGATGGACAGTCGGGGAGGCAGATTTCTGATGGGGTTTTCCTTAATGGTATAAACTCCTATTCTCAAAAGGGCAAGGTGGTACAATCCAGCAAAGCATCACCAGTTAAATCTCCCTTAGTTAGTCCTAAAGCTTCAACTTCATCTACAAAGGCAGCTACACAGAAATCTCTAGTAGAAATTCGAAGAGCATCAACGCCATTAGATGGTCGGCCAAAGTTTTCATCAGGACAAAATAAATACAGTGCGGTTAAGGAAGAAAAAAGTTCTATCAGGCAATCTACTACATCTGATATTCATTTTGAAGACTCTGATTCTGATGATGATAAACCTCTAAGTGCTAGACTCAAGGGGAACTCAAACCAGGGAGATAAAGGTACTGGCAAGTCCACTGCTGGAGATAAGGGTCCTGGAAAGCATACCACTGGCCCACAATTGCCACCAGTGAAAAAGAAGGAATCTCAAGACTCAGATGATGAACCTTTATCATCAAAATTTCAGGTGAAGTCTAATGCGGGAACATCAGGGAGTAACCGTAGTGATTGTGATGATAAGAAACCTTTGTCATCTATTAATAAGCTGAATGGTTCCACTGTAAAAGATGAGAGAAAACCTTTGGACATAAGTGCTAAGAGACCTCTAGATAAGCAGAAGTCGGATGTGTCTCCAGTTAAAAAGCAAAAACTTTCATATTCATCTTCACTAATGAAAAGTAAACAAGAATCAGTCAAGGCTGAATCGAAGGCAGATGATGACGACCATGTTCCAATTTCACAGAGAATTAAGAAGTCGCCTGCATCAACTAGTAAAGCGTCTACTCCAAAGCAAAACATTAAAAAATATGCTTCTTCCTCATCGAAGAAAACGATCAAGAAGTTTAAAAAAACAGTAAAAAATTCAAAATATTCCAAGTCAACAAAAGTGTCTCCCAGCTCCGGTGATGGGCAGAAAAAATGGACTACCTTGAGTCACAATGGTGTTATTTTTCCACCTCCTTACAATCCACATGGGGTTAAGATACTCTATAATGGAAAGCCAGTTGACCTGACTCCTGCACAAGAGGAGGTAGTCTCTTTGTCTCTCGATCATGCCTTCCTATTCTTATTCCTATATTTCAGTTTTTCGTATCACAATCATTATTATTTTTCCCTTACTGGTTACCTTCCCTGCCTCTTTACTTTCCTGTTAGGTTGCATCGATGTTTGCAGTTATGAAGGACACAGAGTATGTGCAAAAACAAACATTTAGAGATAATTTCTGGACTGATTGGCGCAAGTTACTTGGTAAAGGTCATGTAATCCAGAAATTGGACGCTTGTGATTTCACCCCAATTTATAACTGGTATGAAGATGAAAAGGAAAAGAAGAAACAGATGAGTACGGACGTAAGTTGGTGGATTTATGTGTTTTCATGATTCGATAATGTAGGAAGTAAACTTAATTCGGTTGATTTGAGCTTATACTGCTGTCCAAGTTTTGTTGTTTATAATACCCTGTTTTATATTCAGAATGTTAATATGAAGCTTAATAGGCGCCTTCATCTGGGTCGTTGTTGATTTACCCCTGAGCTATT
Organism: Morus notabilis; assembly: GCF_000414095.1. Taxonomy (NCBI): domain Eukaryota; kingdom Viridiplantae; phylum Streptophyta; class Magnoliopsida; order Rosales; family Moraceae; genus Morus; species Morus notabilis. Next base: position 20,132 of record NW_010358060.1, on the reverse strand, counting down.
AATAAAAAACACTATCAATTCACTCCATTAAGTAGTGAGCTTATTATCTCAATTTTAGTTTCTAGAAGGGAAAAATTAGATTAGTTTGTTATCTGTTATTTTGAATACTCATTGAATTCTATTGATGCAGGAGAAGAAGGCCTTGAAGGAAGACAAACTGAAACAAGAGGAGAAGTATATGTGGGCTATGGTTGATGGTGTTAAAGAGAAGGTTAAGCTCTTCTTTGATTCTTTTTGTAGGGGATGGAGGGGTCATGATTGGGGATTTTGGGTTGTCGTGCCTTGCTAACAGTTTGACTTTCTAGTCTTTCATTCATGGGGTGATCTAGTAAAAATATTGTTCAGATAGCATATTCATCCGTTTCTCAGTATATGGCATGCTTATTTAATATCTCTTATTCTCGTGTTTGCCATTTCAGGTTGGTAATTTCAGAGTTGAACCGCCTGGTTTGTTCCGTGGCCGTGGCGAGCATCCAAAGGTTATTCTACACGTTTCCACTTCATCAATACTATAAAGAAGTTAGAGAGTTGCAGTGGTCTTCTGGGAAATTTTTGCTCATTCTTAAGCTTATTTCTTCTGTTATTGACTGTGGTTTCAGTCAGGAAAGCTGAAGAGACGTATTCGTCCTAGCGATGTTACTATTAACATAGGAAAAGGAGCTCCAATTCCAGAATGCCCAATCCCCGGTGAAAGGTTTTGCTTATCATAAGCTCGTTGAGATGAATATGGAATAAAAGGATTGCTGATTTGAAAGATACTTATGTAATTATGTATTTTTTTCCTCTTTCCTCTTTCTCTGTTTTTTAATTGGAATATTTAATTTACTTTTTGCAGATGGAAAGAAGTAAGGCATGACAATACGGTAACATGGTTAGCTTTCTGGAATGATCCAATCAATCCAAAAGAATTCAAGTACGTGTTTCTGGCAGCTAGTAGTTCTTTGAAGGGGCAGAGTGACAAGGAGAAATACGAGAAAGCAAGGAAGCTGAAGGTGCTTACATGGAAACTTTCTTTTAAGATTTGATAGGGACATTGCGGTACTTTGGGATGAGAAAGGGCTAACCCTTTCCTGTTCGTGTGTTCTCCCTCCTTTTTTTTTATTTTTTTTATTTTGTACAGGGTTCCATAGACGAAATCCGTTCTAAATACACAAGGAACTTTACAAGCAAAGATGTTATGACGCGGCAAATAGCAGTTGCTACCTATCTTATTGATAAACTTGCTCTGAGGGCTGGCAATGAGAAGGTATGGCAAGTTGTCCAAAGCACATAAAGCGATCAGAATTCACAGAAAGATCTATAATTCTTTCTGGTTAAGTGTCTTGGATTTGATCTGTTGCATAGTGCAGACTAGAGTTCCTTTACTTTAGACTGAGCAAAGCTTGTAGCCGTTTGTGTGACAGTTCTGATTTATTTATTTATTTTTTTATTTTTTGTGTATTGTTATGAATGGAACTTAAACCTGTCATTTGTGGTAACTGTTATGTCTATTGCTCTTGTTTGCTTCATCATTTGTTTTAAGCTGCCTAATTTTTTGCTGAAATTGTGTCGGTTCTCTTCTTAGCAGTTATTTCAAGTCATCATTAACATTCCCATTTCAACTGTAGGATGATGATGAAGCAGATACTGTTGGTTGTTGCACACTAAAAGTAGAGAATGTAAAAGCACTGCGCGACTATAAATTGGAGGTTTGATGGTTTTAGTTTGTTAAGTTTATAACTATCCCACATAATTCCTATATTTAGTCTTCATGACTGCAAACTAACGACTCTCTCTTGTTAAATGCAGTTTAATTTTCTCGGTAAGGATTCAATCAGATATGAAAACACTGTTTCTGTTGAGCCTCTTGTTTACAGGGCAATCGTTCAGTTCCAGGACAGTGAGTATTTTCTTCAGATTGTAGACTGTGTTTTTGATTATTTAATATAGGCAACTGAGGATCTTTTATCTATTACTTCAGACAAAGAGGCCTCTGATGCTCTTTTTGACATGCTGGATACGACTAAACTAAATTCTTATCTAAAGGAGCAGATGGATGGGCTTACAGCAAAAGTTTTCCGTACATATAATGCATCTATCACGTTGGATGAAATGGTAAGATAATTCATAGCTTTTATGTTCAATTCACACTTTTGTATTCTTTGTACTGTCAGCTGCTGTGCATGTTCTTGTGGAGTCCCTATCCTGCTATTGTAGTGCCTTGATAATGTTGTATTATTTTTTTCTGATCGCAGTTAAATCGGGAAACCAGAGAGGGAGATGTGGAAGAGAAAAAGACTGTTTATAATGCAGCAAACAAGGAGGTGTGAACTTAGTTTGTACTTAGACAAGTTTTTCTGTGTTTTCTTCCCCTTCTGTTTTGTAATTTCATCATAAAATTTCTGAATTTCCGTTTCAGGTTGCAATCATTTGTAATCATCAGCGTACTGTTTCCAAATCTCACGAGGCACAGATGTCGAGATTGATGGAGAAACTCCAGGAACTAGAGGTAATGATAGTATGTGAAACATTAGAAGAGGGGGGGAAAAAAGAAAGGATCTTAGAAATGAAAGATATAGTGATGGACTGGAAGTAACTTTACTATCGTTCATGCTGCAAAAATTTTTATTTAAAATTTTTTTTTGCATGAATTTCCTTGCAGGCACGGCGTTAGGTACTCAGTTTGTGTGTCTGTCTTGAAATATTTAAGCCAAATTCCTTGTTTTGGTTGCAGGACGGGCTGAAAGAGCTGAAAATAGATTTGGACAGGGCAAGGAAAGGAAAGCCCCCATTGAAAGATGCTGATGGGAAGAAAAAGAGGAACTTAAGCCCCGAAGCGTAATTTTACTTGTTCTCTTTGTTAAATCATGATTTTATGTTGTGGATTTGCTTCTCAATATTTTTTGTGAATTCATTTATAACAGGTTAGAGAAAAAGATAGCTCAAATAAACACGAGGATTGAGAAAATAAAACGGGATATGCAGAACAAAGAGGACACAAAAACTGTGGCTTTAGGCACGTCTAAGATCAATTACCTTGACCCTAGGATCACAGTTGCGTGGTGCAAAAGACATGAGGTGCCCATCGAGAAGGTGAGGAGCTCAAACATAACCGGATTTTTTTTTCTTTAAATGTTTTATCTTAGACGGTTTACGCATTTTTTGTTTCTTTCCTATTGGAAGCAAGTAAACCTATGGATTTCTAACGCTTCAAGTTTTTTCTGACCAGTTGGTTATAGCTACCGAACACTTCATAGTTTTGCCATTGTCTCAGATTTTCTTGTTTTGTTTTCCTTTTGAAATGCATTCTCACAGATTTTCAACAAGTCTCTCCTGTCAAAGTTTGCTTGGGCTATGGATGTAGACCCGGACTTCAGATTCTGATATTTGGAAACGATGGTCGGCATGGCCCACTTCCTCCCACCCAGCCTTTCACCGAGAAATGGAAAGGCGAAAAGAAGAGAGAGAACTTTATTTCATTGTTCAATTATAGATATTCACAATTTTTTTTTTCTTTCAACTGTTCCAGCGGAAAATTAATGGTTTATTGTATATCTAATTGTGGCAGAGGACACTCCTAAAAGGAAGAAAAAAAAGAGAATTTTATGGCCGAGGACCTCCAATGTTTCTCTGTAATCTAACAACGGCAGAGTTGGCTCTCTCACTTTACATTTTCACCCGTTAATTTTTCCTTTTTTTTCCCCCCTCACCAAATAGGAATTCTTTGCAATTGTTTATTTGAACTTTCAGACACCATACCAATGATTGTAGTGTTTGCAGTACATTGATGAATGCTTAGTGCAACATTTACTTCTATTACGAATGTTTTGAGTTTGATGCCATTGACGTGTGATATAAATTTCCTGCTGTGTTGATAATGCCTCTTTCAAAACTACAAATTCCAAACCCTAGTTTAGAATCTAGTCTCGACATTGAGATTGTACTTGCTTGGTTGTATGCAGGTTTATTTCTCGAAACTGACCGTCTGCATTCGTGGTTGGGAGAAGGAAATACTGAAACTTACTCATGTCAAGCTTAATTGATCAGAGTAACGAGGTACTTATGGTAAGACGAGCCGGAGAAAATGGAAAGATTTAGAGCCTTTTTAGTTTATTGATTTAAGTTTTTAATTTGAGTTGAGATGTGGTTTTATGTGAGTTTTTTACTGTAGTAAAAAAAATTAAATGTGACTGTTTTTGAGAATTTTTTACTATAGTAAAACTCGAATTCTAAACTCAAATCGGTGAAATGAACGGACTTTTAGTTCCAACTTTCAAGATATGTTTGTAGTGTGTTTTTGTTTTTGTTTTCTTGTTTTTTTTTTTTTTTTTGTATTTTTGTAAATCGTCTCTGATCTACCTTGTGACAGTTTGTGATAATTTAGTTTGTATAAAAAGGAATAAGATTGAGAGATGCTTCTTATAAGCGTTACTAAAGGCATGTATATAGCCTTCAATTTTATGTCACAAAAAACAAGCACGGGGTATTAGAATGATATTTTGTTTTTAATCACAAAGAACCCTAATGTATTATGAGAACATGGAGTTCCATTTATATAAAGTGCAATACTGCAGGGTATAAGAATAAGAATTTATGGGTACATTTAGAACTCGTTCTAAAATGATTTTATTTTTTGTATGAAAATGAAAATAAAAATATTTTTTTTTAATTTCAAACATAAATCATTTTTAAAAATGCGTTTGGTAGTTTTATCAAAAGATTATTTTTAATATACAAAAATCCATTAATATCTCTCTTTCTCTGTGCTCGAGAGAGGAGAAAACAGAAACAAAAAATGAAAAACGATTAAAAGTCATTTTTTTATTTTTCTCCCATTTTATACTAACTTAAAAAATCGTTTTCATTTATGTTTTTTCTTTAATTGTGCCAAACGTCATTTCTCTCCCGTTTTTATTTTTTTCTCAAAAAATGTGAAAAACAAAAACAAAACCAATTTCAAACATAGCCTATGTTTCTATTCAGCGTCATCGTGGTTCCCATTTTTTTGCACATTTGATAATTTCAATACCCACTTGGCGAGGCTTATTGGTATTATGACGACCACCATGTGGTATTATTCTCAGGGGCAGAAATGTAACTTTTGTTAAGGATGCATATAGTCCTGCTAAATCTTTTTTTTTTTTTTTTTTTCACATGTAATGTACTTACGACATGTTTACTAGTAACATTTATCAGAATAAAAAAAGGAAGTAAATAGCATTTTTACCGTGAACAATTAAAGTAATAAAAATATTTAGAGCCAATAATAATAGATATTCTATTTACTAGGTCAATAATCTCCTAACTAGAAGTATTACCATTTTAATATGAAAGTTAGTTTTTTTAATTTTTTTTAATTTTTTTTAATTTTTAAGAGCAATGACATATTTAAATTCCAGCTTAAAATCGGGGGGGAAGAAATGGTATTCCTCTGATTCACCTATGGTGTTCCTCTAGTTCACCTGCGGTGTTCCAGTCATGGGGGGATACAACGTATGACAGATTTTCAAACTTGAATAATAAATAGTATAATTATTTTAATTAGTTAATAAGTAGTAGAATTTTAAAAGTTTGTTTGTTTTTTTTTTTTTTTCTATTTTACGTTTATTTTTAATTATAATTACAATTAAATTAAAAAAATCACTAAAAATTTTGAAATTAATCCCAAAATTTTCTCTCTCACATGTTCTCTCTCTCTCTCTCTCTCCAGTTGCAGTTACTAGAAAGACGTTGGCTTAGTTCACTTCGCGGATTCGAGTTTTCAATTCAAACTGAGATGTGACATTTTCTGAGAGCTTTTAACTGTAGCAGAAAAAGTTAGATGTGACATTTTTTGAGAGCTTTTAACTGTAGAAACTTAGAACTGAAAACTCAAATCGGTGAAATGAACGAAGCCAAGAAGAGAGAGGAGAAAGGAACAAAGGAGAGAGAGGTGGTGCAAATGATATTTCTGAGATTTTAAATTTTTTGAGGTAAGATATGCTATTAATTTCTAAGGTTAATATCACATAATCCTATTTTTGTCTCTAACTTTTAAACGTCTCATAGTTAGTCTCTGAGGTTTTACTCTGTTTAGTTTTAATTTTCCTATTAGCTAGGTATTAAATATTTGACATAATTTATGTAAATTAGAGATCAAAATTAGAAATAGCTAAAGTTTACGACTATTTGTGGAAATAAACTTTTTTGTATTGTTTTAGTCCTTTAGTTCTAGATATTTCTCAAGTCGCTAATTTTCCCAAATACTGTCAAATATCTAGCACTTAGTTAAGAGAATGACCAAAATTGAAATAAGTAAAACCTCAATGACCAACTGTGAGACATTTCAAAAGTCAGGAACCAAAATGCGATTGAAAAGTAAACCCCAGGGACTTTTTGTGGGATTAACCCTAATTTCTGATCCTTTAAATTTCTGTTGTAAATTTTTATGGGCTTTTCTTCGGCCCTTCTAGTGAAAGGTCTCTCTAACGTAACATATAATTATGAAAACGTAACATGATAATTATTGAACATATCAGTAACACTAAAGAATTTAGTCATCTATTTTACTTATCTATAATGTCAATGCTTACCTTTAATAATTGTCATTTTATATTTTTATAATTACAAATAACGTTGGAAGGATGGTTCTTCCGGAAGGACTGAAAAAAAAGCCCTTGATTTTTATCACCCCTTCAATTATGCTACGTGCTTCTTTCTCCTATAAAAGGGCCACGGTAGCCTATTACAACCTATTCAAACTTTTCTTGGGCTGAAGCTTAAGTTAAGCCCTTTCATGAATTAGCAATAATGATGCAAACTCGTGGCTAGAGAGAGAAGAGCAGTAGAGAAATGACTGAACTCAGAAGAAAATTCAAGTCCTAAGATTCTCAGCTAATGAAAAGGAGACAAAAAAAAAAAGGCTGTTTCCGGGCACATAATGAATCAGAGATGGATTTTGGATTATACACCTGGAAATGATGCTATAGGATGTATGTCTATGAAACTCACTCTAGTGTGACTAGACTAATAATATAAAATGTCCTATAAGTAAGATACCATGAAAATTACTCTAAAATAATGAAATCAATAAAAATTCTTATGAGACATAATTTAAATACTTGATTGAATTAATCTAAAACACATGCCACTTTATTAAGTCTCTTCATATATAGTTTCATATAATATTTAATTCTTATTCTAATGACATGGCATGCATTAACTAAGTGATATATATATTTCATTGCACCAAAGGATTTTTTATCATAGAATTTGACCCAAAAGACAAACATAGAATATGAAACACTTGTATTTAAAACTATATTAATTAAAGAGAAAATTACAGATTATACCTCTTTTAAGTACTTGACTTACAAAGTTCAAGATTTGTACGTGGCAAGATTTGAGCTTTGATCAGGCACATCTAATGTGTTTGTGAATTAATAATACTAAAAGTTCAAAGCAAACTTTATTAATTAAATGATAATTTGTTCTCTTCACGCTTTTGCTTTCTCGGTATCTCTCTTTTATTGCATGAACAATGTTAAAGAGCATCGATCTCCACTAATAAAAGGTGATTCATATGCTTAACATAAGTGGAGTTTTCAAGCATTTTTCTTATAGCATTGTTGTGTGTTTGTATTTTTTTTTTTAATTTTTTATTTAATGTTCTAGTTTGCAAGGCAAATTGGTTATTTATGTATCTATTTTTTGCTAGCATAAAAATGACCAACTGTTGAGAGAAATCATGGCTTCAACATATGGGATTCGAACTTACCAAAACAAGCTCACCGTCAAGTTTAAGGGTGAATGTAATTAACTTGTGAGCTAATTTATTAGTATCTTGATAATTATAAGCAAATACAATCTTATACCAGCGGTAAAAAAAAAAAAAAAAAATGCAACATTATCATTTCATTATTACTTACCTATATAAGAGAGAATCCGTTTGTCGAATTCTCCTCCCCCACTAACACAACTTTCTTATACCAGCAGTAAAAAAATATACCATTTACTTATTACTTACCTACATACTAAATGAGCGTTTGGTATGAAGTAATTTTAAGTGGGAATGAGAATCTTTAGATATTACTATATTTAGTATAAGAGTTGTGATTTTTATATTCCAAAGAATATCAATCTCATGTGATTCATTTTACCCCAAAATGGAGTAATTTAAATAACACCCAATATGGTGTTATTCTTAATCAAGTTTTTATATTTGATATTCTCCTCAATGAAACGTTTCGTTACCGGTTTTTTTGTCACTTTTTTTTTTTAAAAACTTTCCATCTCTTTTTATATTTTCCTCCTTTTTTTGTCACTTTTTTATTTTTATTTCTATCTTTTTTATCTTATTATACATTTTTACTTTTTTTTTTTTTTTTTACTTTCTTCAAATCGACTCTCATAAATTTTTCTCTCTCTAATTCAACTATTGAAATAATTTCTTTTCGTACAATCGCTGTCTAATTTTTTTTAAAACCCTCTTCCCCACCTGACGAAATGCTTCGTGCCAGCCCCTTTTTCTTTTTCTTTTTGTTTTTTTTTTAATCTTTTCGTCTTCTTTATTTACCTCTTTTGGTCTTAGTTTTTGTTTTCTCACTTTTTAAATCCTTTTTTTGTTGCTTCCCTATATGAAAAAATTATTTAGGAGAGCTATGGACAATGTTTAGGTAATTAAAAAATATATACTTTTTAAATATTTATATATGTATTGCCTTCAAAACAAATTTAAGACGATTTATGGGTCAAATAAAGTTAATATATTAATTTTTATTTATTTTTTTCTATTATTTTATTTTATTTTATTTTTTTAACAGAATTTTGAGTGCATTAAACTAGTATATACCTAATAGGATAGTATATCATGCATCAATGACAAGAATGCGTTTCGTGTGTTGCAGTGATACGACAACATTGTGATGACTCTCAACGAAGATTTGTCTTGAATTTGACTAATTCGTCCAACCAATACCGCTAGGTATTCTTTTACATCTTTTGTTTAACAAGTAAAAGCATATACTTTGTTAGGATAAATTTTGGAATTATTATCACTAATGCCTTCTGAATTTTAAAATTATTTTCAGTTTATCTCCTAAACTCTAAAAACTTTTACTTTATCTCTTAAATATTGAATTGTTTCTACTCAACCTCTTATATTGCAATTTCTCTTAAAAACATATACAAAAAAAAGAGAGAATAACCCAGTCATGTGGTCTTTCTGTTTGGATTTATGTTAAAAAGAAACATATAAAAACTACATAATCACAGTTAACCCCTTCTTTTTCAGTTTGATTTTAATAGAAATTACAACAAAATGGGTTAAATAAGAATAATTTAAAATTCAGGGGGTAAATTGTGACTGACCTTAAAATTTAGGAACACTAGTGAGAATAATCCTAAAATTTAGGAACACTAGTGAGAATAATCCTAAATTTTATCAATAGGTCCATAAGTATACAATACAGCTTTCCTTAAAAATAAATAAATATAAAAAAACAGAGTAAAGATACATATCTTAGAAATCGTCATGCATGATTGAGAATGAGAGCATAATAGTGCAAAACTAAATTAGTATGTCAATGTCAAAATTTAGCAGTTGAATAGGAAAATCCGTCTCTAATATAATGTTATTCTTGACACTAAATTTAGTATATGTTATACTTAAGGTATGTTTGTTACGAAGGAGAGATGGAGGGAGGAAGATGGGTGGAGGGAGAGTGGTGGAGGGAGAGGTGAATCCTTTATTTGGTTGGAAGTAGAAGAATAGGGAGAGAAAATATGGAGAGTTTCATTTAATCATCACATCATTCGCACTTTCCAATTACTTTACAATTTCAAAGTTCTCTTATAACAAGTTTCAAATCTTAATTATTATAACAAAGAGTAGATATAGCATTTTTTTTTAAATAACATCATTTATTAAAAAAATGAAAATAACATATCAATTAGGGATATACTCATTTGCATTGAATTATAAAATGTTGGCAAAATGTTAGGGGTACCAATATTATTATATGTGGTAAACTTTGAAGAATCTTGCAGAATTTTATTGGGTAAACTTTCAAATTTTGACAATTAACTTTCCGAACTTGTAAAATTATTGCAATATTGTGCCCCATTTTATTAAATTTGCTCAAAGTATTTATTATATTTAAGGGATTAAAAGTTGAAAAATTAAAAGATTTGTGTTACATTTGAATTAGGATGTTGGAGTTTTTCATCGAACGTGTTTTTGGACACTAATTTAACACAGTCATCTTTAAAATGGGTCATATTATAACAATTTTACTAATTGAAAGGCCAACTTACTGATATAAAAAGTTCGGATGGCAAATTACTAAACCATACAAGTATAGGGGCAAATGCGTAAAACACCGCATTTTATTTGTGTTGTCCCACTTTCTGTATTGGAAAAAAAAGGGACAATTATATTCTCTAGATATGGTTGGGTGGGCGAATACTGGCGGCAGAGATCCTTGAACACAACTCGAGCAACTCTTTGCTAGTATCGTGCTTGTGTACAATCACCTCTATAAAGCACAAGCAGTCCCTCTTTTCACTTGTTGCTCTTACAATCGCTGCCACAAGTTCCTCCTCACATGTGACCTATTGCCAAAAAAATTACTGAAATCAGATTATTATATTGAATCCTCTCTTCTTCTTCCCTTTCTCATTCTTCTTTTACCATTGTTACTGTCGCTATTACTTCTCTTAAGGGCGGAGCCCTGGAGTCAGAAAATTATGCGAGGAGGGACGATATATAATTTTCGTATATAATTTCAGATTTTTAGTGAGGATAAATCACAAATTTTAACAAAATGTACTTATGAAATTAAAAGAAAAAAAATTTCAAGTGACGGCCGCCTATACCTCGAGAAGGTGTGGCTCCGCCCCTTGCCTCCTCTCTTCTTGTACTACTATGTTGGTATCTACTACTACGATTATATGTGTGTGTGTCATTTCTCATGTTGTATTCAATAATTTTTCTCTATTACTTTATTATCTATCCTCAGGATATAATTCCAAATAATAGCATCAAAAGAGTACATTTACAAGTCTCTCAATGGAAAAAAAAAAACCCTAATTATTATATATAGTTGTATTATTACTGCTAATATACATAATTACTAGAGACAAATATTTATGTATATAGTTTACCTTAGTCGTCCAGCATTTTCCTTCACCATTGTGAATTGCGTCAACCAAACCGGTGTAATTCCAGTTTTTGATCACATTATAAGGACCATCATGTATGGCAGCTTCTATACTGTATCCCCCGTTGTTAATCAGAAATATAATGCTCGTTTGCCCACAACGCAGCATAGTTGACAACTCTTGAGCGGTCATCTATCAAGAAAATTTGACCAATTTATTAATGGACGCCAACGTTAACATATGCATGTATATGTCACATGAAGGTAAAATGAAATTATGATTTTCTTTCTAAAATATGCTACGCAAATTTAATAGAAATAAGCAAAAATTATGGTTGAATTACCAATTATATGGGTCCATTTGTTAACATTTATATAACAAAGGATTGTATATATATATGGTCCATCTTACTTACTATTACGGTGAGGTCATTGTTATGAGCGTTACATCGAAAATTAAAACATTAATTAACTTGCGTTTAGTAACAGTTCTCATTTGTAATGTTTTCCTTTAATTTTCATCAAATCTCGTTGAGCACAAATAAAACTTCATAATGAAATTGTTATAATTTATTCTCATATTACAATTACTATAATCTCGTGTTATTATTAATGTTACGTAACAAAATCAACTTTATTTGTTGCCGTAAATTATGGTCATGTTACCATAATTTGCACTGATCTGATAGGTACTTAGCCGAAACCATTATACATTTATGGTCACAACAACTTACTACAAACAGTACAACAACAACAAAACAATGCTAAACTGGCCCATAGCCCATCTTTTGATTTTCATCAACTCAAACTCACGAGTTAATGGATCAAATGAGTTGGAAATATGCAGGTAAGGCAATAATTCATTCCACAAACTAATCATTATTGCTTTCAATTAGAAGTTCCTTCACACAAATGATTTTGTTGTAATGGATTCCTTCTTTCATTCTATAAAATGGGAAAAAAAAAAGAAAAAGAAAGAGAGAACATGAACTGCCTTGTTTGTTAGTTTATTCATATTAAAGGGAATGATAATAACAAAATGATATCTCGGCAACTAATTGTGCATGATATATATATATATATATATATATATAACAACAATAATAATAGTGGTAGTGGCAATAGTAATAATACCAACAAGTGTTTTATACCTGGAAGCTCCCATCGCCTATACAAGCAATCACACGCTTATTTGGCGCAGCCTGAGCATACCCTAGAGTCGCACCCACAGACCAACCGGTTGATCCATATTGCATTTCAAGTTCAAGCCTGCACAAGTACAACTTCCATGTTATATATATGTGTTCAAACCTCAAAATTTCAAACTACTATACCTGATAACTATATTTATTACGTGCCATCTGAAAATGCCCATTTGAATATTGTCTTTGATCATCAAATTAAGTTGGAATTTATGGACGGGATGCAGCTATTCCGTTCATTTCACCAATTTAAATTTATAATTCGAGTTTTTGTACAGTAAAAAACTCTCAGAAACAGTAACATCTAATTTTTTTGTTACTGTAAAAAACTCTCATATAAAGTTAAATCTCAATTCAAATTAAAAACTCGAATCAACGAACTAAATGGGTCCATAATTAGATTACACTAAGAACTAATATTGTGCTTAATGATGAGCACCGGATTAGGAGTTATCTGATACTCATCAAGTACATATTAGTCCACGTGCATCTACTGTGTATACTTAAAAATAAACACATGCTACGAAGTACCGGTAGTGTTTAATTACACCACACTAATAAGAAGTGAGACGTTCTGCAGCATGGGGTCTATAATAGGGTCCACTTTCTATTTTCTATTAATAGCGTTTTGTACCGATGTGCCTCCAAACAATTAGGAGTTATCTCTTCCACGTGCATGCATCTGCTTTACTTACCCGCATCCTTGTGGTAATTTCAACTGTTGGCAGCTGAACCAGGGAACCCCAGTCTCAGCAATCAAAGTTGTCTCACCAGACAACATTTTCTCTATGTTGTTGAAAAGAACGCTGACCTTTATTTCCTCCTTGGGATCACATTTAACAGAAACTTCCTGCGTCACACGTATCCTTTTGTAACTCTCATAAGCACATGCATTGCGTTTAACACGGTTTGCCAATGCTTTCAAAAAGTCCTTCATTTCAACGCAGCCAAATATCGGACCATTTCCAATCGTCACACTGTGGGGCTGCACAGTAATCGTTCTCTCTTTCTTAAGCAAGAGGGAGTAACCAACCGAAGTACAGTCGCTGAAAACGGGCCCGGCAATGAGGTAAGCGTCGGAGGATTCCACGGTCTCGGCGCAGAAGGGAGTGCTCACCGTGCCCCAATAAGTACCGATGAAGTGAGGGTGGTTCTCCGGAAAGAATCCTTTCACCGACGGCATGACTGCGATGGGGTAACCGCTCGCCTCCGCCAGCTCGAGAAAGGAACTGGAAGCCCGTGCAGGTCTTAGTTTTGGTCCCCCCACCATCACTGGTTTTGTTGCCTTGTTCAAGAACTCTGCTGCCGCCTCTGCGGCGAGTTCTAGAGCCATCTGATTGCTTAATCTGCATGAAAAAAAAAACTTAGAAATAATTTTATTCAGGCTAGCATACTTTTTATCACGATCACTTTTAAGTTATGTTTGGTAAGATGAAAAGAAAAATGGATCTAAAAATAATACGATGACATGAAAATAGTTTTTTTTTCCTTCGCATAATTAGAAGTACTTGACTTAGAGCCCGTTTAGTTAATAGATTAGAACCATTTTTGATTTACGTGTGTTTTTTGTGAGAGAAAATACTATAGCGAACTATGAATTATGATTCGAATCAGGGAACGAATCTTCCAACTAAACGGGCTCTTATTATTTATTTTTTGTGATCAAGAAAATACTTGGGAGACAAGAAGAGCGGCATTGGGTTCTGAAGGAAGGTAGGATGGGGTATGCCGCTCTACACTTCAATGAAAAACAAAAGTCAGTTCACCAATGTAAGTAACGCTTTTTTTTTTTGGGGCGGTCAATATATATATATATATATATATATTGAAGTTTTCCCAGAATAGTGTGGCTTTGTATATTTTAATTTTCACGCTTGTCATGTGACTTACAATTATATACTATACATGCTTCGAATGTGGAAATATTTTTTTGAGGTGTCCAAATCGTACATAAGAAGTCAACAACTAAGAACCACATTTGTTCCAATCAAGTAAATAAGATACGAAACTCTATCCGAATATATATATATATATATATATATTTGCAGGATATTTTTCGTTTTCTCTCATATGTTCTACCAAAATATTTTTAAGAGCATAAATAATAGAATAATAAAAAAGATCGGTTATTCTTGTAGTTTTGTCAATTAGAATCACTATATATATATATATATATATATATTTGCAGGATATTTTTCGTTTTCTCTCATATGTTCTACCAAAATATTTTTAAGAGCATAAATAATAGAATAATAAAAAAGATCGGTTATTCTTGTAGTTTTGTCAATTAGAATCACGTCAATGAAAGGCAATAATTTAAATTGGCCAGGAAGGGACGTACAGACAAAGCAGTAGCAAAATAAGTAAACCTGGTACAAATAATTTACTTGTTAGGACCACCAACTTCACTAAAGTTTAAAACTACAGCACGTGAAATAATATGAAAGAGAGCACAAATACGAAAAAAAAAAAAATGATGCAACGTGACAAAAAGTGAATAATTACCTGGTAACAAGTGATAGGTTGGAAGCATCGGAGCTCTTGGTTAAAATCCGGTAAGCCAATGGTGTGATGAAGAATATTATTAGCCCCATAATCGTTGGAGTTCGGACCACCAACTATGCAAATAACCGGAAGATCATCACTGTATGCGCCGGCAATCGCATTCAAGATGCTGAGCCCGCCGACGGTGAACGTCACCGCGCAGGCCGCAACGCCGCGGGACCTGGCGTAGCCGTCTGCTGCATAGCCCGCATTGAGCTCGTTACAGCAGCCAACAAGGTTGAGCCCCGGTTCGGCGACGAGATGATCGAGAAGACCGAGGTTGAAGTCGCCGGGGACCGAGAACACATCTTTCACGCCGACCTCCACGAGCCGCCGTGCAAGGTGGTGGCCAATTGTGCTGCATTGTTTTGGTGCGAACGACGCTGAGAGATTATTGTCGTTGTTCTGATCAAGAGAAAGTTTAGAACTTTTTTGGTTGATTTGGTATGGCATGGCCTTTTTGATACTGTCGCATGTGACAATATTATTGACGGTTCCCTCCATGCTGCGCTAGGTGAAAATGTATTATGACTAGCAGAAATGCTCTTTGAGGAGCGAGTGTAATATTTTGTACATGGGATAGGGTTGCATTTATAGGGTTACATTTGTTAGCTTTGGGAAATGATTCTTTTTTAAAACGTGGGTATATGATGGAAAAAGAAAAAAAAAAGTTGATACCGTCCCATTTTCCTGTCCTTTTTAACTGTCCCATCAATAATTATTTGTTTAAACAAGTAAATGAAATATCAAAAACTGGTTGGCCTAAGGGGAGATCTGAACTCATAAATATCCATGGGTATCCAACTGGCCGAGCACTGCTTCCACCCACTCATCCAACCGATAAATTTTATTTTTTATCTTTGCCTCTACATAGGTTTTTCTTTTCTTTTTCTTTTTGTTTTATTTGGCTCTGTACTCCTGCAAAAAAATGGCCGAGCTAAAACTTTTTTCAAGAATTATAAGAAATTACACGACAAAAAATTTTAGGCCTACCATGACACGACACAAATTTTCATTTATTTTTAAAGAGAAAATTGTTAAACGTATTCTTAGAGTGCATGACTAGATTTTTTTCCCTCACTCTTCTTGAATACCCTTTTGAATAATATAACATATGTTTTTTTCATTGATTTAGTTCCGTTCAACTCAGTTTGAACAGTGAACACAGTTTGATATGGTGTTTAGTAAGTATGTAGTTTGAATTATATTTTCTGTTTGAACTGAGTTAAACAGTTAAGCTTAGAGTTTAGCTCTCCTCTCAAGTTCAACTGTTCAAATTATTTTTGAACAGTAAAAAGGTGCACACTCTCTGCTTTTCACACCTACCAAACACAAATTTGAATTTTATTCTATACTCAAATTAAAACTTTAACTGCACAACAAACGTCAATTCAAACTACAATTTAAACCACACATTTTGAATTTTTTTGTTCAAATCAAAAAGTTTAAATCAACAAAATTCAAACCTGCGAACTAAACGGGGCATAATTGTTTGACTAAAAAAGATATTAATAAAAAAAAGAAAGGGTAAAAAAATTTAAACTTATACATTCTAACCAGTATTTGTCACTTTTTCCCATATTTAAGCTAAGCGTGTTGTTAGGCTAGCAAGACTAAACACAACAGTGAGCACAAGCACACCATGAGTCGGTGTACCAAGCATGATATAAACTATTAGGCACCATGGGCCATCACAACAAGTACCATTTCTTTTTTTATTATTATTTATTTATTTTTTGGTAGTTTTGAATTTTCATGTTAATATTATGCATTCCACAATAATTGAAAGAAGACTGTATATTATGTAGAACACACATTTTTATTGTGGTAGATGTGCTTTAGTTTCACTTGATGTTATTTCTCAGTTCACGTCATAAAAAAATGATAGAATCGATTTTTGTGTGTGTGTGTGTTAGTAATACGATATAGGATAAATTTTATTTTTATCCTCCAAACTTTAATCCCTTTAACACTTTTCTTTCTGAACTTTGAAAATTAGTCTGTGCACCGCCTGAACTTTGAAACGTCATTAAGTTTGCCTCTTCTGTTAATTTGACTAACAGATTTGATGACATGGTAATAATTAGAGGGTTAGTTTAATGAATTATTTAAATAAATACTCCTTGAAGTATGTATCATATTTCAAAATACCTCAAGATCTACCAAAACACATCAAAATACCCCTAATCTTTTTGGAAACATAATAAAATAACAGTTTTGTTGATCTCGCATGTCATTAAAAATTAATTAGACATTAAATTCTAATTGAATCATTAAAAGTGATTAAATATTAAAAAATATAAAAATACTTCACTTCAAAAAATTCAAAAATTAAATAATTTTATTTTTTAAAAATTAAAAAACCCAAAAGAAAAGAGGAAAAAAAAATTGAAAAACCTTCATCCTCTTCAGCTCTTGAAGTGCAAATTAAAACAAATTTTTTCACTTAAAGAGGAAGAAGGTTTTTTGATACTTGAAGAGGAAGAAGGTTTTTTTATCCTTTTTTTTTTTTGAAATTTTTTTTCTTGTCTTTTGAATTTTTTGAATTTTTAATAGCATGTGATATCAACTATTTTTTTTTTAAAATTGAAAACCCTAGAGACAATTCAAAAATTAAATAATTCCTCTTTTAAGGAAAAAATGTGTTTTGATATGCACTTTTAGAGCTCAAGTGGAATAACGTTTTTTTTTTTTTTTTCCAAAAAAATTGGGTTTTGTTTTGTGAAAAACAAAAAAGTAGTTTACTTATTTAATTTTTACATTTTTTGAAGTGAAGATTTTTTATATTTATTTTTCATTAAATTTATTTTTTTATTATTTAATCACTTTTAACGATTCAATTAGAATTTAATGTCTAACTAATTTTTAATGACATGCCACATCAATAAAATCATTGTTTTATTATGTTTTCCAAAGATTAGGGGCATTTTGACGTGTTTTGATAGATCATGGGGCATTTTAAAAAATGATACTTACTTCAGGAAGTATTTATGTAAATAATTCATTAAACTACCCCTACAATAATTGCCACGTCATCAAATCAGTTAGTCAAATAAACAAACGGGGCAAAATGAATAACGTTTCAAAGTTCATGGGGTGCTAAGACCAATTTTCAAAGTATGAGGGACAGAGTGACAAAGAGATTAAAGTTCAGTAGGCAAAAATAAAATTTATCCTGAGATGTAAGATAATAATAATTATTATCGAAAGATTCTCGGTGATCTAGGGAACTGGAACACTTAAATTATTCATGGTCAAAAAATTCAAGTACTAATCAATCGCTAGGTATAATTCTTCTTCTAAATTAATTAGATTAATGTATTCGTTATAAGTTAATATCTCTAGGTAGATTTCAACATCTCAAACTTTTATACAATTTGTAGGTTACAATGGGTAAGCTGCCATTTTCTAAGCCACGTAATTTTTCAGAAAGCTTTTTTTTTTAATTGGAATGAATAATTCTGAAAATATATATAAGTTTCAGTTAGTTTTCCTTAAAATATAATTAAGTAGGCCATTATCTCAAGCTAGCACAAGTTATATTGTCATTAATGCGCCTTTTCTGTTATATTATATGCATAACTGCACAGCTAGCCAAGTTGGGTTATAATGATCAATTGAGAACGTTTTGTTCAGCAGTTAAAACGTGAAATTTAGGCATAATATTTTTCACGTTTCTTTTATTATTATTATTATTTTTTTTTTGGTAGTTTTGAATTTTCATGTTAATATTATGCATTCCACAATAATTGAAAGACGACTGTATATTATGTAGAACACACATTTTTATTGTGTTAGATGTGCTTTAGTTTCACTTGATGTTATTTCTCAGTTCACGTCATAAAAAAATGATAGAATCGATTTTTTGTGTGTGTGTTAGTAATACGATATAGGATAAATTTTATTTTTACCCTCCAAACTTTAATCTCTTTATCACTTTGCTCTCTAAACTTTAAAAATTAGGCTACGCACCGCCTGAACTTTAAAACATCATTAAGTTTGCCCCTTCTGTTAATTTAACTAACAGTTTTGATGACATGGCAATAATTAGAGGGTTAGTTTAATGAATTATTTACATAAACACCCCATGAAGTATGTATCATATTTCAAAATACCTCAAGATCTACCAAAACACATCAAAATACCCCTAATCTTTGAAAACATAATAAAATAACAGTTTTACTGATCTCGCATGTCATTAAAAATTAATTAGACATTAAATTCTAATTGAATCATTAAAAGTGATTAAATATTAAAAAATCTAAAAAATATAAAAATGCTTCACTTCAAAAAATTTAAAAATTAAATAATTTTGTTTTTCAAAAATTAAAAAACCCAAAAGAAAAGAGGAAAAAAAAATTGACAAACCTTCATCCTCTTCAGCTCTTGAAGTGCAAATTAAAACAAATTTTTTCACTTAAAGAGGAAGAAGGTTTTTTGATGCTTGAAGAGGAAGAAGGTTTTTTATCCTTTTTTTTCGAAATTTTTTTCTTGCCTTTTGGATTTTTTGAATTTTTAATAGCATGCGATATCAACTAATTTTAAAAAAAAAAAATTTAAAAACCCAAAAGACAATTCGAAAATTAAAAAATTCCTCTTTTAAGGAAAAAATGTGTTTTGATATGCACTTTGAGAGCTCAAGAGGTATAACGTTTTTCAAAAAAAAAAAAAGGGTTTTGATTTTTGAAAAAAAAATAGTTTACTTATTTAATTTTTGCATTTTTTGAAGTGACGCATTTTTATATTTATTTTTCATTAAATTTATTTTTTATTATTTAATTACTTTTAGCTATTCAATTACAATTTAATGTATAATTAATTTTTAATGACATGCCACATCAATAAAATTGTTGTTGTATTATGTTTCCCAAAGATTAGGGGCATTTTGATGTGTTTTGATAGATCATGGGGCATTTTGAAATATGATACATACTTCAAAAAGCATTTATGCAAATAATTCATTAAACTACCCCTACAATAATTGCTACGTCATCAAATCACTTAGTCAAATAAACAGAAAGGGCAAACTGAATAACGTTTCAAAGTTCAGGGGGTGCTAAGCTAATTTTCAAAGTATGAGGGATAGAGTGACAAAGAGATTAAAGTTCAGTGGGCAAAAATAAAATTTATCCTAGATGTAAGATAAGTATTATTATTATTGAAAGATTCTCGGCGATCTGAGGAACCGGAGCACTTAAATTATTCATGGTCAAAAAATTTAAGTACTAATCAATAGCTAGGTATAATTCTTCTTCTAAATTAATTAGAT